>NW_028186151.1:733061-835307 GCF_003343005.1 Rhea americana
AGAGAGAGAAGGAACGGGAAGAGAGAGAAGGAACGGGAAGAGAGAGAAGGAACGGGAAGAGAGAGAAGGAACGGGAAGTCAAAACAAAATGGGCAGCTGCACACTTCAGATCCAGACCTGCTTGAACTCAGCTCGCCTGGAAACTCGCTTCTTCTGATGACAGCCTCAATTAGTGCGTGGACCACTGGCAACCCAGTTAGCAGGGATCTGGTCTCTAGGCAGAGTGGGAGAGGGAGGGAGGATTTCATTCACCTGCATGGCTGGCAAAAATGTTTGAGCTTAAATCTTTCAGATAGCTGCCTGCGGTCATATTTAATGTTGACACGTGACTAGAACTGAGAAAGGTGACGAGTGTCTTGGCTTGAGTCACTGTGACTCTGCAGCACCCCCACAGGCTTCTGCTCTGTGTCTTCCCTCACTCGCTGGTGTCACTGAGGCAGCCCTGCTCCTAGAGAGGGGAGAGACACACTGAAGGAGCTGCCATTAATCCGCAACACTGCGGCCCTCCAGGAGCCTCACCTGCCTCTGGGCAGGGACACGTCCCACTGGGGACACGTGCTGTGAGCTCCCAGCAGACAGGATCTCTGCAAGCCAGACAGCAGGTCCCAGCAATACAGAAGTACGAAGCGGATTAAAAGGGAGCAGAGAGGGCACTGAAGAGATGGGAAGAGAAATAAAGAGATGAGAGGAGAAAAGAGCATGAGGTCAAGCCAGGGGCAGGGCGGGGAGAAGAAGAACCAAGTCCATCAGAGGAGCATCTTTCCAGCTGCTCCCTGCCCTCACCCTGAGCTTTGCAGGAGCTTTACAGCTAAGTCCAACAACAAATACCCACTGTACCAAAGAGATTAGCAAAGTTTAAACAAGCGAGATGGAAGAAAGCATGAAACAGAGAAATAGACTGTGTCCCTCAGGGCTAAGCAGGTCTCTCCAGCTCCAAGGTACCAGGTTGCTGCACGGCCTCCAGATAATTTGCTCAGTCCATTATAGGAAGCAGCTCATCCTCCCATGCTGGGTGACAGCCCAGATCAAAGGTCCTCTCTCCTCCCACGTTTGGATTTCAGGACTAGCATGATGTAGCTTAACACAGTGGCTAATTAACTCTTTCATCACCCCCCTAAGCTCTAGATTTCAGCTTGTGTTAAACATACAAGGCTACACTTGTGAAAGATTTATCTCACTGGTCACCCTGTTTGGGATGAAAAGGAACATAATTTTGTTCCAGGTACATATTCCTATATGCATGCTTGGTACATACACCCCAGTTGCCTAAAAAAGATCAGTAAATATAATAGTACGTACTCATCTCGGAAACTAGAAGATTCACTATTCTGATAACACTGAAAAAACCCCAAACATGTCAAGAAAACAAATGAGATTCTACAGCCAGAGTTAAATACCACAAATAACCTTAACTCTGCTCTCCATTTTCATACAAAGTTAAAAACAAGTCTAGCAGCACGCTGAGACACTTTCAGTAAGAATTTGGGTTTGAGAAGTGGCATATGGGTAACAGCACTGTTGAATAAAACACAATGAATCTCACCTACAAAGTTTCTGCCTGTAGAACCTATCGTACAGTAACACAGGGCCATGCCTACTCAATCAGTCTCATCTCACCTTAAATATATCATTCAAATCAAGGCAAACGCTCCAGGATGTGCAATTACCAAGAGATTCAAATGTTTCTGGAGTTTCCAGGTTTTGCAGTTCTTCAAGTTTCAAGCCAAGTTGAGAATACTTCTCAGAGATTTTAAAACAAATAAATAAATAAATCATATTTGATTTAATTCCCTGACAGTATGCATCTTAAAATAAAAACACATAAGCAAGAACTTTTGCTACATCGGCAGGCAAAAATTGGATATAGTGGCTAAACAAACTCAATTATGGTTAATTAACAAGTTCTGCGAATGCTCTTATGTCACCTCAGCCTCACACACCTGATTTGAAGTTGAACATGCAAAAACAGGACTAACATCTGCCACCTTCTCTTGCATCCTCCCAACTCGACCACCCCATATCACCTTTCCACGCAAAACCAGGAGTAAAATTGTGCAATGTAGTGCTTTCTTTCAGTGGGATTTTGTTTCAGGGGATTATTCTTTTTCTTTCTCTTTCTATGCTGACACTTGACTTAAGTAGAGGGCAAGGTATCACACTCATGTTCCTGTAAAAGCCAAAATTCAGCATTCTCATTCTGAACACGTAATTTCTGCAGAATGTCAACTTCAGTTATTTCTTCTGATTATTTCAGTATGCAGTAAGTACTCTAAAAAAAGTCTAAAATCTTCAAAGGTTGAACAAAATGGCTCCAGATTAACACATAACAACCTGCTTTTTATTCAATTTGGGAGAACTCTCTCAGAAAATCCAATATGGTCATTGAATAAGCGTTGGAATCCACCATGCCTCGTTTTGCACCTAGTGAACGTGTTTCCAGGTAAATCTGAACACGAGCATAGGAAAACATTCCTGGGCATCATGAGATGACACCATCAGCAGCACAAACACCCCATCCTGGCACTGCATTGAGCTACTCAGGTTTCCTCCCTCTACAGAGAAGCTGCCAGGAAGCCAGCATCCAGCAACTTTTTTTTTTTTTTTCATTAAAACTAATTGATTCTAAGCAGGAAGCACTTTTTAATTTCCTTTAGTGTTAGAAATAATGTTAGCCTCCCTAAATGAAATGAAAGACACCTCCCAAAATGCATTTTCCAATGTTCCCTAAATAGCAAATGACATTCAAATCTGATGCAGCCAGAATCGTAATGGGAAAAGGCAGAGAGTCCTCTTTCAGGGTTCATAATAACTGCTGTTTCACTGAAAAGGTTCATGCAATAAAAGCCTTTGCAAAGAAGGGAGCAGCTTCTCCAAAAGGCGCAACTAATTTTGATCATTCCAGCAACATAAAGTCTCCTGCAAGAACAGTATCACTGCACAGGCACGGAGGTGTAAAGCAGAGGGAATGCAGCTGGGAGAAGCTCACGGAAGTACACACATGTTACAAGGCCTGAAAGGGCTCCTGTTATGAGGAACAACCAAGTGGGTTTTGATGCTTCAGCCTGGCAAAGAGGCAGTTCAGGGTGGTATAACAGAGATGTACAGTATCTCAAGTCAAACGGAGGCAGTGGTGAGGACTGCATCTTAACCATCTCATCCAAGCCATGATCTAGGGGCATCAGAGGAAAGTAATCGGAAACAGGTCCAAAACAAACAAAAGGAGACAGTCCCTCATGTAACGGGCAGCAGATCCTGGCCAGAAGATGCAAATGCATAAATTTTACAGTGGTTCAAGGCAAGACAGTGCAAGTACTTGGAAGAGAGAGATTCAGCAAGTATCATTAGATAGACAAGTCTTATCAGAAAAATATCCTGAGCTGAAAATAATTGGAGCCCAAGAGAGTACTCAGGAAAAGCATCATAAATGCTTGCCTCTTCTTACTGTTCTCTAGGAAAGCAATTATGGCCAGTGGGTTTTTGCAGAGTTCTTTTTAGCAACTGCCACTTCCTTTAGTGGGTTCTCCCCACACAGTCAGGTATCAATCAGCCCAAACGAACCCTCCTAGCTCTCCTGAAGAAGGGGAGAGCTACACAGAAAGATTAAAAAAATGCAGAGAATCCAACTGATGCCAGGGGACAAGAACTGAAAAAAAAAGTAATCCCCGCAGTCACCAAGATCCTCCCTGTGAAAGGTCAGTTAATCCATGAGGAGGCCAAAACAGGTCTGAACTAGCATGGTTGTTTTTAGGACTCTAGTCCAGGTCTTGGTGACTTTAAATCAGTGGGAGGGCAGCATCAGAAGGGTGTGACTACGCTTCTGTAGTTGTACAGTTGTAGCTGTGATGTTCTTAGGGTAAGAACAAGGTGGACTTTACTGAGAGAGGCAGCATCTCTGGGTAGGGCAACCACTCAAGTCGGGAAAGCAGGTAGCCTTCTGCACACATAAACCTTTTATTAAGTCTAAGAGGGCCTTGTGCATCCCAAAAGCTCATCTATTCCCCTCCCTGCAACTATATCACACTTGAACTAACAAAAGATGTGTAACCTCTGCCTCCAAATCTTGACTCCCCAAGTCTCAGTAAGACAGATAATGTCCAAATAAGAATCAATAATAAGGTTGTGAATAAGGAAAGATGCACTGTCTAATAAATGGATACTGAAAAGGGCAAGCTCTAGTGAGGACAAATGACTGAAAGGGGGAATTTGCCAGTGGAAGCCCAGCTGTTCAGCTTTTCGAGGCTTTAGGAAGAGAAAATCTTTGAGTGAGAGCTTCAGGAGAGCTGAGATGTCAGAACACCTAATATATTATGTCATCTGAAAGCTAGTAGTAAGTGCATGTTTAACTCCACCAAATTCCTCTCTGAAAACCTGGATTGTCACTGTGACGCTGACTTCAAGGACTCCTGGTAGGTTTGGAGAGAAACGGCACACCAAGGCAGCACCACAGAAGTCATCAGGTACTGAGGTAAGTGGGAGGAAGCAGCTCGAAACAGGCCACTGTGAGAATCACCTGTACATGGAGGAAAAGAGCCTGCCAGCAGAAACCCACTACCAGAAGCTTCTGGTTTCAGTGTTATGAGGTTTAGAAGGCAAGAAGTAATCTCAGAAAGGAGATGGTAAGCTACAGAAATAAGGTTGTTTCTCAAGGGTGGGACTGAAGGCTTGTGCTAGCAGCAGATGCCTTGAGAAGGGATTAAAAAAACAAAAAACAAAAACAAATTCACACATCTTAAAGGTCCTAACTTTCCCATAACATCAGAATATGGCCCCTTGCTTTGCTCATCTCCTTTCAGTCCATAACCACCATGCCTAACCCATAGGCACTACCACACTACAAAACACATTCCTTCAATCTGGTGTCTCTATCAGGACATGGAGGGAGACAACAAATACACCTTCTCCAGCAGCATCTGCACAGCTTGCGTTAAACATGGGGTGCTTGGAATAATGTTACTTCTGAGAAAATCATTAAAAGAATCAGGCTAATTTTGTAATTCACACCTGGGCTGCAAATGTGAAGGAGTCTGCAATAATCTTTAATGAAATATTACACTGTTAAAAGAGTTCCCAGCAAAATTCGCTCTTAATTGATTTCTGATCTGTAAAAAAGCACTGCAGAGAGAGAGAGAAGATATTAGTTCTACTCCTGTTTTATCACTTCCATGAATGTTTTCTTTCCTTTGTTTCTTTCGTCTAGAAAGAGAACCCTAGAGAACCAACATGACACCAAAGACTCTATAGAAGTAATAAATAAGGCTCATCTACAAACCCTGTTCTGAACCATGTTGTACTCTGCACGTGGTCCTAAATCATTTTGCAAAAGTATTCCTTTTTCACATAGGAAGACTTAGAAATTAGAGAATATGAATTCTCAGCTAGTCTTCTCCTCTACAGGTCACAGGGGGAAGGTCTTCTCCAGTCAGTCTGTCCCCATCTAAGGGGAAGGAAGACCAGATCCCTGCCCAGTGCTCTGCCTCAGAACCAAATGACATACAGCAAACGCTAAAAATATTAAATGTGAAATGCTGACAGAAAATTCATTACAGCATTAGTTTCCCAATCTGGATAAGCCAGGATATAAGCTGCTGTTTGAAGCCGAGGAAGCATGTCAGTATTCCTTCTCAAGTTAACTCACCAAAAACCACTTCCAAAGAACAGCAACAAAAGATTTTCCTAAGAGCTGCTGCATGGAGCTGTATTACGGCTCGATTTGCCCACCGAACAGGCACTCTTTATATCTCTCACTGCAAACAAAGCTGTGATAGATGTGATAACAGGTTTAAACTTGGGAAACTGCTAAGTAAAGTGAAAGTCCCTGGACATGCTGAGATTTTTCAGCAATAAAGCCTTGGATAAAAATGAGAGTATAGTTAAAGAACAAAAGCAGGGAAAAAAGAAGCCCCTGCTATTACAGAAAAACAAATAATGGCTTTCTTCCACTTCAAGCTAGTGCAAGAAAGGTGAGTCAACTGAGCACAGCGAGGTAGTTTTTCCCCTCTTGAAAGTGGGGTTGGGAAAGCTGGGAATCTGCACAGTTAAGGCAGATTTAAAATGCCATCAAAAATAAAGATGTCTGGACAACAAGAAGCATTAGTGGTTTCAATAGGTACCCAATGCGAGACCCACCAGAGAGGCCAACAAAGTAAGAGCATTTCCTAGCTAGGCAACTGGAAAACCATGAGCAGGGGCCTGGCTGCAACTCTACTCAAGAGCGCACCATGAGCTGGAAAGGCGACGTAAGAGATCAAAGTTATGGGATGACTCACTGGCTACTTTCCCTATCTGCCATCAAAGCTTTTTCCCAGGTTGGCACCATTTCTTCTTTAAGTCCTTTATTATTTGCCCAAGAGCATTTGTCTCTTCATGATCTTAGTCACTTTCTGCTCGGTAGAGGACATTCTGGCCTCAAGCACAACTAGTTTGCCTCTGACTTGGCACTGTGAGGCCTGTGTACCTGCTACGAGACCAAGCATCTTGTATTTCCACTGGTTTCTCAACCTGATGACTACTAGATCTCGACATTCTGATCTTTTTGGAAATGGATCCTGACATCTTTCTATAGGGGAGGACCCAGCGAGGGAAACTCATAGGACCACATGCTACCCAAGAGGTTTTTCTCTCTCTAAATTAGTACTAACTCTCTTTCCCTGTGCACCTGTACATCAAGTATACTTGCCTCAAGCCTATGAATCACTGCCTTGATTCATCCACATGTTCACCTGCTGTATTTCAGCCCAGTGACTTCATTCACACCTCTCAGAGATAATCAGAGCAAAGTAAAAGCTTGGTGAAGCAGGAAAATAACATGGGAAAAGACTGTTACTAGCAAGTTACTCGTTAGGATGAAACCCACTGAAGTCATACCCTGCTCAAATATTTAGCTTTATAAGGGACTGAACCAGAAGAGCAGGTGAAGGTCAAATGCAGGAGGCAAGCTGAATGACCTTGGCACCTTCTAGACTTAGCAGAAACGGCTGTGGCAGATCTTGCTCAACTTCTAATATGGTTTATAGAGCTCCCCACTGACCATCTGGGAGCAGCAGAAGTGGCTGCTCCACAAGGGAGGGTAAGCCAGGAGCCGAGGGTGACAGCAAGGCAGATGGGGCAGTGTCCTCATCAATGAGGGTGCAGACCCACTGCATCCTAAACAAAGTGAACAGTGAAGGTGGAGTGTCATAACCAGGGTCAGCCAAGCATCCACACTGCTGAGCAAATCCATAGTGACAAAACCTGTCTGAAGCTAAGCCAGCAGGTCACAATCTGCAAGGTAGCTAGCGTGCCACAAACATGGCTGCAACGCAGCTCAGACACAAGCCAACAAGAAGTGTCTTACCTTCAGTACAGCTTCCAAACAAGGAAGGGAGGCTTCTCACATCCTTCTCCGTAACAGTCTGACTCAAGGCTACGCAGCTGTGCCTTATCAGAGCTGAGCCCAAGGAGGAGAGGAGGAGAGGAGGGGCTGCAGAGCCTCCTGGTGCATTCACTGCCCTGACGCAAACCGGCTTCCAATTAGGTTTGCAAGTAACCTAAGAAAATTAGTTGGATGGGGTAAAGTTAGCATCCATGCAATGCTGTCAAACTCTGGCTTTTAATATTAATGTTCATTAATTTAATTACTTAATCTTGTTCATTAATCTAATGATATTTAATTGCATAGGTTTAAAAAAATACACAAGCTCCCTTTCTGCTGGTGACAGTGCAAGAAATTAAATACCAAAGGCAAATTTTGTACATAATTGTAGCAGTTAATCTTGGATTCAGTCAGGCTCCAATTTAAGAGAAAGTTTTGCGTAGATAACAAGTTACTGGGTGTCAGCTAATTCATAGTAACCTTGCATGTGCTTACTCCTGGCCTACAAAAAATGTGATGTAGCCTGATTAAAAGCACATACTTCACAAGTGCTGTGCACTTAGAATATACACTTGCACAATCTCCTCAGATCAGCTGCTGCTCAGTCACTTGTTTATGCATCTAAATCTGGGATAAAAGAATTTCCTTCACTTTCATATCACTAACATAGAAATCGTAATATGGTCCTTTTGGGAACGATCAGAGGAATTTTGCTTTTGTGAAGTGTGTGTTTGTTATACTTCCAGCAAGAGATTTCAGCCACTATTGGAAAATTTTTACATTACCGTTCACTTAACAGTACAGCCAGTCGAGACTGGTTTATAACACAGTTGACCAATTATTGATGAAATACCTGAGCTAAAATTCGAAGAGTCTACCTCCCCACCAGAAGCAGTGAGATTTCAACCTCAGACACGAGTTTGGGGGAACGAGCTGACCAGGATTTGGACAGGGTAGTTCATCTGTAACTAGGAGTTTGTGAGGTAGGGCTCAGCTGGAGTCACTCTCCTCTTCACAGGAGCAGAAAGAAGTATCCCAAAGAAAACTCTGCCTGGAAGCTGTTCAAAAAGGGCTTTTCTTCTCTGTCCCAATCAGAGTTAACTTTCTTCTGCTGCCTCATCTGGACCATCATGCCGAGCACCTGGGAGTTTCATAATCACCTCAAGTAGTCTGACCTGGAGTTCTAAGTTAGGAAGTTATCTGCAAGATCATCCAAGGGGAAAAAAAAGTATTTGATTTTAGAAATACACAAATTCCTCCAGGTCAGGTTTTCTGGTCCAAAACCATGTAACATTTTCCCAAAGTCGCTAAGAGCTACTATACGTGAACTGAACTGCTTAGGCCTCAGCTCCTTGCGCATAATCACACAGTTAACTCTTGAAAATCCAACATCAGTGAAATAAGCCATTTCACACCTTGTACAGCCCTTCCTTTTCTGGAAGCAACAAGCTAAAGAACCTGCTATATATATAACAGACATTAGTGATGCTCCTGGAAGATGACAGATGCAAAGAGAGTCCACACAGCAAAGGATTTCAGTTGGCTCTCTTGGAGCTATTCTCATTTACAGAGCTGAAGAAGAATCTTCTAGAGGAGATGACCACCTTGTTTCACAGGCTGCAAAGCTGATGAGCAAAGCAGTACAATGATCTGAGCAAGGTCACGAAGCAAGCTGGCAGCAAGGACAAAACCAGGAGCTGCATCTCCTGGGTCCCAAATCCATCTGCTGTGTCTGGAGGGGGAGGCACCTGCTTTGTTGTACAAGGTACCTTCTACAGTACTTCTTACTTGATCCCTTTGAATATAACAACCTACATACTCAATTTGATTTCTCTGCCTTGGAAGTCTGCTCCTTACTAATTCACATTCATCGGAACAGTTTTTCTTCTTCCTTGCACACTGTCATTTTCTAATGGCAACATATTCAACCACATCATCCCAGGCATTTTATTTGTGTGGTTCTGCTCTAAGGCTAGCTGTTTCAAATCATGCCTTGCTTTCAGTTTTGCTCAAGTGTCATGTAGGAATGAACTGCCCTCTGATGAGGGCTTTCAGGCTTTCCATTTGAGGAACAGCATGCAGGTTTTTTGAGAGCAATGGAAGAAGGATCAAGCCAGCTTTTGTTTTACAGATTGCTACAATAGATAGCTTCCCCATAGGGAGTGTTACAGCACTATATTATGCTTATATAAAGGGTAATGACTAGGAACTTGGAAAACTCTACCCTTAGGAAGTGCTTGATGGGAGAGAACAGCAGGCATGGAGGAAGGAAGAAAGCCTAAACGTCTCTGCATCTTGACTTTCTCTTCTTTTATGTTTAGAGACTGAATGTGGCGCCAGAAGCAAGCTGGTTCCTGCAGGTACATAAAAGCAGAAGGATAGGAACATGGCAAGGAAGAAAACCAAAACAAATAGAGAAAACAGCTGATAAGTAGCCCAGAATCTTGTCCCTGACCAGATGGCCTCAAAAGGGGTTGTGTTCAGCCCTAGGATGCCCTTCAGCTCACTATGGGAGAACTAGAAAACCAGAACAGGGCCTGGAAAAAGGAGGAAACAAAGCAAGAATAAGCATGTCAGTGGAAAAAGATTGCCTTGTGGTGCAAGAGCCTCTGGTCATGTTGGCAGCAATCTGAGGGGAGGGGGAGGGGGAAACAACAGCAGCAGCAATCCGGATGGGTTCCACAAAGCCATTTTTAACACTTATAAACCTCAAACACAAAAGGTGTCATCTCAGTGCCTATGGACATGATGCTAAATCTGTCTTCATGTTGCTGAACAGTATGATGAGCCCATCACAGGAAAAAGCCTCAAAACAAGTACTGATCTCCATTGTGTGTAACAGGCATAAATGCAATGCAGAGCAGAAAGCCAAAGCGTAAAGATTCTATCCATTTCCCCGCTGAGTTTTATGAAACCAGCAGTTCACAAACAAGTAGGCAAAAAGATGGCAAAGTACATCACCAGCGAACATGCTGGACAGCAAAGATCTCCTCTGCATTCTCTGCAAAGAGGGAAATGGGAAATGTAACAAAATACAGGCAAATTAAAATGATTCCATTCTATCAGAATACTATAAAGACAATGTAAGTCATAAGCCAAACACCAGAGAAAACTACAGAGACTGAAATATTAAGTATCACAATGTGTAAGCGACCACATGAGCCTAGAAAAAACTTCATCGATGAAGCTGCAAAAGTTTTTTTTTGGGGGGGGGGCTTCTTTTTTTCAAAGGCAAAAGCTGCAGCAAATGAATATACAGTAGACACAAAAACAGCAAGAGGCTGAGAGACAGAATGACCTCTAAGATCCCCAAAACATCTCTGCCAAGACAGACTGTCAAATGGTATTTGAAGGCGTGGGATGGCTCTCAAGTATTTTACACTTGTAACTATGTAAGAGGAGAGCAATGTATTGGCAAGTATACCTTGCCTTTAAAAAAAAAATGGACATTTCAGGTCCAGAAATGTTTCCTACATAGAGCAAGCAGCAAGGCAAAGGAGCATAGCAAATAACACATTTGCATGCCACTGAGCAACTTCATCACTGGTCAGAGAGCTCACATCTAAATGCAAGAGACTGAATCTTTTTGTTTTTGTCAAAGAAATTGATGTTTTTTCAGCGTACTCTACCTCTGGAAGCAGAACACATGTAGCACTTTAGAGCTAGGGAAACTGCAGCCTTTTTGGCAGTCAGGGCCCAAGAAGGCTGTCCAGGCCCCAGTCCGCAGCGGAAGACCTTCAGTCTCCAATGCTCCAAGTGATGGAATGCTGCTGAACTCCAAACACATGGTTTGGAATCTGGTATGTAAGGCATAACTCCACTAAACACGTGGTTTAGGGCCTGGCACGTAAGGAACAAGTCCTCTCTGACAGTTGGGAACAGCCAGGAGGAGAGAGTTAAAACCAAGACAGGCTTATCTACACTGGATCGTACACAAGAGACTTTCTCATCTTCAGGTTACAGCCCCCTACCACAAAGTGGAAGCAGCACAGCTGACATCCAAAGATCTTACAGAGACTCAGAGATTTTTTGGACTTGTGAATGGTCTAATGAAACATCTTCCTAGTCCTGCTATGCCCCAAAGGCAATGCTTGGATAAAGCCACTTGGATAAAGAAAACAAGAAGCTTTTTCAAATACCATGACACGAATGAAGGTAAAATCAAACCAGGTGAGATCAGAGAAAGAGAGTCTAAGTCATCCTTCACATAAAAGGACCAGCTGATAGCTGTGGTCCTAATAGTTAACAGATCAAGTTTGTCTTGCTGTCATGTCAGCATACAAAAAGGGAAGCAGTACATATTTAAAGTCAGTAAGACTTCAGGAAGGAGACCTCAAACCACTGCTGAGGTTTGTTTCTAAGTCACAATTTGAGGTTCAAAAATATCTCCAGGGTCTCCCACTAAATTTGCTGCATCAGTGCTTTGTCATATGTGTCTTTCCTAGGGCATTCTTAGCCTCCAGGAGCTACACAACACTCTGCAGGGGATGTCATCCATCATTCTGCCAGGATGGCTAAACACCAGTGCCAGCACCAACTGTCCCCTCAGTTGCTGGGCTAGGGAGACAGGCTGAGTGCAGAGCTCAGTGCTAGTAACGCAGGCAGCCAGAGCTAACACCAAGGTCGTTAAACAAACAAGCTCTCAGAAATGTATCTGGCCAGAGGTGCCAGAAAGCAATGGAAAATAGCTATGGAAAGGACTTCTGGAAGCCTGCTAATCTGCATCATGCCTACTGGCTCTACCTAGACTGTTCCTCTGAGCTCCTCCCTTTCTCTAAGTCAAGCCCATTTTGACTTGTCCGGAGTGGATCAAGCTGCAGTTATTGTCAAAATAGGACTAAGAATGGGCACAAGTCAAATGCATGGAGAAATGCTGACAAGAAAGTAGAGACATACACGAAATACCTGCCATTCTTGGGGGACGCTGCAGGGTGGAAGTTGGCATTGAGAACCACATCTCATCACCAACCACTGCCCTCCGACCTTCTAGAGAACCTGCCAGATTCAGCTGCAGGAGACACTACAGAAAATACAGTGAGGAGGTTTGGCAGAGCGCTAATCCTAACACATGCTCTTTCAGATAGCAGGCTCCAGTTAACTTACTGTGCCTTTGTCCCATCTACCTGGGAAGGGAGATAAAGGAAGATCACTAACACCAGGCTACAGTGAACAGCAAGAGCAGAAGCAGCAATTCAAACAGCTATGAATTAGCTAAAGAAAAGCTGCAGAAAAGGAAAAGGGAAGCAAACTGGGAAGCATATCTGGATGGGAAAACACCTCTGCTGAAGATTTGTGTGACACTAGATGTCTATGTACACTTTGGCATCTTTCACTCTTGTGGGGCTCCAGCTAGCAGTGCTGGAAGGCCTAAGAAGAGATCAAAAAGACACATAAGTGAACATCGGTGTCACTCTAATGAGCAAGCTAAAGATTCCCAGAACTATAGCTTGCCTGATCCTGGGAAATCAACCTGTTTGCTCAGGACAAATCACGCATGGGAAGCAAGTTTACCTTGAACACCTAAATCCCCCTCCTGAAATACCCCAACACTACCAGCATATTCCCCTCCATGAGCCCAAGACAAAATCACCAAGTAGAGGATGCTGAAACACACATTGTGATGAGATTTAATCAGCAAGAAGGAAGAAAAACAGGTTGACAAGTCTCCCACAGATACTGGAAGAGGCTCTCACACTCCATCATAACAGACAGACCTTGTGTGTGACAACCATATCCCAACATCAACCCACCTGCCAAAAGCACGTTGCAACAAGTGCTGTACCACCAGGTACAGGTTTTACACCAGGGTGTAAAAGCACAACTCCCTAAACCTAGAGGGAAACACCACTGTGGCCAAACAAGTTAACAGCTGTATTTTCAGACATAAGCCACAGCTGACAAGATGCACACTGTGGAGCACAGCTCGAGCACCTCACGCAGATGGAGCCGATGGGATTCAGATTGATGCCTGCCGTGCCAAATGCAAGCAACAGCGCAATGACAGATGGCAGAGGGCATTGGGATAAATTGGGACAGCAGGGGGACGAGGAGACTGTGGCGCCTCCGTATTTGAAGGATGCTGAGAACAAGCAAGATATCGTCCGTCAGGGCTGGTTAAGAAGTGTTGCTCTGGCTGGGGGTGGGATACTATGCCAATCATCCCAGCCTGCATGGCCAAGCCTCACCTGAAAAGATGAGACATTTCTAAGAGCTGTAACACTCCAGCTGCAAGCTGCACCCACCTTCCCGGGGAGACCTTCTCACTGATGCAGAAGAACAGGACAGGACAATCTAGGGGGGCTTCTGCCAGCTTTCTCTGCTTATGTGACAGGCTGCTCGCACAGAGCAGCGTCGGCAGGTAACAGTACCATAGGGGAGGAGGGAGGAATAAATCCTGGAACTGCAGCCCTCGGGCTTTCTTTGCCAGGAGCAGGACAGTGGTCAGGATGACCATCCCCATTTGTTAAGCGTTGACAGTGTGCTCACTGAAGCCAGAGCTGCTTGAAGCCAAAGAGAGAGGTGTCCGCACAGGCTGGAGTGGGTATTGATTTGCTGCATGACCTTGGCTAAGTCACTTAACCTCAGTTTCTTCATCGGTATATGGGGAATTATGGGCCTTGCAGAGTGCCGCAAATTCATCGGAAAGAACTACTTAAGAGCCCTATTATGATTTAATGGGATTTCCCACTTCAAAATTACTCCCGTGAGGACTGAAGCAGTTGGACTGGGATATTCATAATCCTGACTCCCACTTTAAGTGTGGAGTATTTTGGTATGTTTTTCTTCTCCCTAAAAAACACCCACATAAATCTCCTAGCTAGGGTGCACACAGTTTAAGCTTGTCCAGGTTCAAGGCTCTTTACAAACACCTCTTTAAATGACGTTGGCCTCGTCAGTCATCCATGCTAACAAGCCCTCCTCCTGGCCCAATTCATACGGTTTCAAACATACGGAGCTTCACATCGTGAGCTGTTGTGGTAGGAAGCTCCGCTGGGTTCTCACAGTGTGAAGTCTGTTCAAATTAAGCTGCTAACTATCGTGTAATCGCTCCATAGAAGAAGTGTTACATGCTACTGCCCAACATGGTGCAGACACTGAAGTTTCTTAATAACAACAACTGGTGCATTGATTCGCAAAGCGATTCAAGATACCTTGAGGATGAAACAGGCTATGTGGTGGGAAGATTAAATAAAAGGCAAACATACAGTTGCAGACTTTTCTAGAGAAGCCAAGATATGGATATATAGTGTTTGTGCCTTAGTAGAGCTACCACATTGTGAGCACGCTCACAAATACAGATGGACAAATAAATCACCTCAGAACTGCCAGACTAAAACTAAAGAGCCTTCCGAGGCTACCTTGTTCTTCCACAGGGAAGCTGAACGCTCCCAAGACTGAGGAATACCTCTGTCCCTTCCTCACCCTTCCCTTCATCATCCACACAGTCACTTGGTGGTACTTATCTCCTATTTTATTTGGGTTTTCTTTAAGCAGAGTCATTAATCTTCCCCCTAGATGCACAGCTCTGACAGCTAGGGCTCCAACACCTCCAGCACCAGCGAAGGACATTCTCATACTCCCCCCCCCTTTTTTCTTTCTCTTTTTAAAGAAACTCTTTATACCTCACCAGCCACAGGAATTTGATTAGAAAGCCCCAGAGACTGAGGTCGTGTGAACTGGAGATGAGGGGGCTATGGGGAAAGAAAGGGATGGAAAGAGGATGCAACTCCAACAAGGAACTCCCGAGTCCTGCTGAAAAGGTCAACGTGCTTTTGAGTCCTCTGCACTGCTCCCCTGCACAAAAATATCGACTCAGCCCAGTGTAGAGATACTTGATAAAAAGACTAACGAAGTGGAAAGAGTGCTGTAGGAAAAGAATAGGCCTCTCTCATCCTGACATCCCATGATGCTCCATCTTGTTGCTATGGAGACTTAAAAGAGAAGGGGGTTTTGTTGTCTTGAAGGGCCTTCTCCCTTCCCACCAACCTTGACCTTTTTCAGGTTTGTGTGTATGTGTATGTATTTATAAATAAAGAGATAAGGAATTCCATTTCTTCTTATCTGGTCATGGCTCACTGGCCAGCACTGATGCATGTGGGGGGCCGTCAGCTTGTCTGTGTGTAGATGTGGAGAAAATAAGAGCAAGAAAAGACAGAGTGGAACAGTTAATTAAGGCTGATACTGCAAAGGACATTGTTGCCAAATAATAAATTCCATCTGCTTCAGAAATTCAAGTGCAATTAAAGGTGTGAGAGATGAAGGGTAGAAGAGGGGTGATGGGTCCCATTACCATACAAAACAGACCACTGGCCCTCCAAAGGTAAGTTTTTTGGGGGGAGCGGGAATGCTGTGCATTATAACCATAGATTATTTCTCCAAAACAAAGCAGATGTGATGCTTCTGGTTACCACAGATGAAAAGGGGTTACTGGTGGTCAAAAGCCATTACAGAGTGATGCAAGAGTCATTTAGACAGGTTGAAAGTAGCTCATTTTACACAATACCCAAAGCAACATGAATATGGAGTTAATCAGACAGGCTAATGCAGAATAATGCCACACATCAGAAGTTCACGTTCATTCCCTACCCATTATCTGAAGGTGATGCCTACTGTGCACATCAATTCCACCTAGCCCTACAGAACTAGAGATGTTCAGAGAAGGGGCTGTCTTTAGAAGCTCATTTGCCTCGTCTCTCACAAGCCTGGGGCCCTCCCTACATCCCACAGCATAGCCGCCACCTGGGACACCCTCAATCCTCTACATTTCCTTCTCAAAGGGAGATCAGGAACTTGGTACTGGAGTTTGTGTGTTCTGCTTGGATGCCCTCCTGGCTCAGAGATCCCAGGTGCATTTGAGGGTGTAAGCTTCTGTGCTGTATGGTGTAACAGGACATGGGGGCAAGTGAGACAAGATGATAGGAAAGCCTAGGGGAGATAAAAGCCCTCTGCTTAGCTGACAGAACTTCAGTATCAAGAGGAGAACAAAGACACAACAGGAGACCTCTCCAACAGGAGAGGACATAAGCCACCAGACCCTACCCAAGAACATAACTGCCTCTAGGATAAGACCTCGACATGGATGGAATAGTGCACAGCCCCATTTTTAACAAAGCTAGGCTAATCCATGTCAGAGAAGGTCACAACATGACACTGTTTTGCACCTGGTTTGCACAAGCTGTACAGTGATGAGAATCTAATCTCTACGACATGTGTGAATTCCCATCAGCATCAGTAACAGAAGTGTCCCAAGATTTATGTCCTCTGTGGATTTAGCCTCTCCGTCCTTAAGATGATCTGGGATATGGTTTGTGCTTAGAGTTAATCTTCTGCTTGTGCACATCCTATATTAACATATCACTGACTCAAGCTTCTGCAAGATAACAAATTAACCTAAATAAACCCTCTGATAAGAGATCTGGGAGGCTTCCTGTTCTCCACCCCTCGGTCCTAAACTAAGCTTTCACAGCTCTGGACTTACCTGAAGAAACTCAACTCCTCTTGCTGGTCCTGACAGCTTGCTACATCTCTGCTCCAAGTGAGAGGAGAGCACAAAAGAAAAATAATTAAAAAAAATTACTGGAAAAAAAGTTCTTTGAGCTCAGAGTGCCGTTGATATGATCGCCTTTTCATCTGCTGCAAGTTTATATGTGTTTATATGCCTGTCTCTCCCTACTCCATCTTTCAAGCTTATGATTTGAATCATCACCTGGGCTGATTTGGCCATTCCCAGTCTGCTAAACCGTCTTCAACAAAACGATCTATCTCCTTCTGCTCAAGGCTGCATTGTCTTCATATCCTTGGAGATCAGATGTCTGTTCTCCCTTTTATCACTCGAGCTGCACGTGTTTTGATTGTAAACACCCTGATAACACTCTTGTTAGCCCCTCACAAGTGAAATAATAAAGGATAGATAACATTTCCAGCAGCGATACTTATACTGTCATCCTACACTGAGATAACAAGGAGCAAACAGCCTGCTAGTCTGTCTTACACTGGTGAGGATCTTGTCACCATAGATACAAAAGAGATAAACTTACTAAAATAATATCCTTGTTCATGTCACTTTGCTCAAGTTGAATAATAAATAGTGCAGTTCCTCTTCCTCCCCCTCACTAAGTGTATTTATGGTTTCTACCATGCATATCACTAGTGAAATAGTGCAGGGAAGATGACAGCGTCCTACCCCAGAGTCCTTTCCTTCTGCCTTGATCTGACATCAGGAAGACATTATCCTGCCCAGGGAATGGGGTGTTGAAGCAGGTGCCAACATTCAGAGCCTGTCTTTATCCAGAGGAACTACAAGAGATGCTTGACATTTTTGTGTTGAAACGTTTTTTAAACGAAAAATGGTTTTGCAATCAAAATGAGTATGTGCACGGAAAATCTCCACTTTGGTTTAAAGTTGCGAGACTTATGAACTGGAAGCTGAATGCCTCTCTACTAGAGCAAAAATTAAACAAAACACAATAAATTTGTAACAGTGATTCAGGAAATATGCCTAGCAATTCAAATGCATAGTAGGACTCAGATTTTGGAGTGTATCTTTTTCTGGGAAGTACTTCTAAACATTTAAGAAAGTTTAATTTAAGAAAAAAATTAATTGACATTTTCCTTAAGAATATGAGGTAAAGTTCCTGGCAGTAGAGTACCATATTTAGCTGTCACATTGCAAATGGCAATGGCCATCACCAAAACAGCTGACATTTTAGTGGTGACTGCACTATGTAGTCATACATTTTAGTGTATGGTCTCCCCACTGCAAAAAATACAAGAATTTATTTGCCTCGTGGAAGGTGTTGACCTTGCCTTTGCTTCACTGAATATTTACCTCTTGGGTCAATATATCATCATGTTCATCTCAACAGAAGTCAGTATCTGCTTATTATTATATTAACCTTTATGAGGGAGAAAACAGTTGTTTTTCCCCCTATAATAAGACATTGCACAAATTGGACAACTAAAAGATTTCTTGATGAGAGTAATTTTTTTTTTTTTTTTTTTTTTTTTTTTTTTTTTTTTTTTTTTTTTTTTTTTTTTTTTTTTTTTTTTTTTGACCACCACTGTTTTTGCTCATTGTAGAGCTCAGGAAACAAAACACATTCTGCAGAACACATGGAGCTGCCTTTCTCTAACAAATGGCATTCAGAGAGTACTTTGTCCTAGGACAAGTCCTTGGACATCTGGACAACATGCATCTGCAGTGTGTCTCTTTAGTCAAGGCTGTGGAACTGCTGCATAGTTTGGTTCATGCAGTCAGCAACATGTGGTCAAGGTTCTGTGGAAGATGGAAGGAAACTCAATCCATAATTATTATTATTATTCTCTTATTTTGGAAAGAAAAGGCCACTGGATTAAGCAGAGAGTCTTGCTCAGCCTTCATTCACCAACATTCATAAACAACATGGAAAGCAGCAGCAGCAGATATCTGGTGAGGCAAGGGTGGTGGCAGAGATGCATTTGCCCAGTTCCATACATTTCCTGTGACAGCCGAAGAAAAAAAGTCACTTCTCGTAACTCCTTCAAAAGCCACTGTGCAACATGGCAATAAATAAATAAATAAATAAAAATAAAATAAAAATAAAATAAACAAAACAAACAAAAATACGTGCAACAAGTCCCATCCAGCCTACCAAGAGAGGCCCTTCCAAAGGCTTCCTGTGCCAGCTGAATGAATGGACAGGATGGGCTGGTAACAGTAGAGCTCATTACTACAGAAAGATAAACAAAAACCACCTTACCTGAGGTGCCTTTATCTGCTGCATATCATAGAATCACAGAATATGGTACTGGCCACCAGCAGAAACCCCAGCCTGGACAAGGTGGGCCTGGGGGGCCCTGCCCTCTGCCAGCTGCCATGGTCCTCAGAGCACTGCTCTTCAGAGAGGTAGTGCTCGGTCACCTCCTGTCACCAGCTAGCTGTACATTAAAGACAACAGAGCACTTCTTCAAAAGTGCGAGACATGATCTTTATACCTTGGCCAAGTCATCCTGCCAATAAGATTGAGTGACAACTTGCAAGGCCGCATGTGAGATACAGCCATACATATGACTGCCATATTCTGCTACACATTACCTGAATCACCACTATCTACCTCAGTGCTTTGTAAAGCACTTTCAGGTATAGCTCCTCAACTACTATGCTGTGATATAAAATACTATTCTCCTTTCTTTTGTAAGCTCAAAAACTCCTTTAGATATGATATATACACGTCTCTGAGAATCTAGATTTTAACTATGGCTCTTTTACATGAAAGTGCTGCCCACAAATACTATCCAGGCTTCCTAGATAGAGGGAAACTAAACAATACCCACATGTTTGTCATAACTTTCATTCATCTGGTACTCTTGAGTATGGTTGCCTGCTGAGGGCTGGTTGGCCTTGGGTAGCCACTACAAGCAAGACAGGAGAGAGTTGGAAGGGAGCAGGAGAGCTGGAGCGATAGAAGACAAAAGATTGAAGCAGAATAATTGAGACAGAGGGCAAAAGAGAGAAGAAAAAGTACAAATTCACATCTGTAACTGGCAAAAAATATCACTGTAGTTTGCTGATTTACGATAGAGCAAAATCTGGTCCCCAACAACCCTCTGTTTATAAACATGCATTTCCAAAGGCTTCTGGGCTCTGAAACAAAACCACATGAAGTCAAGCTATGAGATAAACAGGACACGTGCCAGAGTAAATACTGCAGTGGGAACAAAGTCTGGGAGAGAAACCGCGCGAAACGAGAGGAAAGCATGCTCTGGTGTGTGGCACAAACACCTACTGCCAAGTGAAGAAGAAAGAAGTCCTCGGTTATAGCCCAGATGGCTGTCCTACCCATTTTTCTGACAGCTTGGAGAATCAAGCCAAGCTTTACAGCCACTCTCTTGAGGGCCTCTTCAAGATTGGCCTTTCCATAGAGGGTTGTCACCTTTGAAAGACAAAAGTACAGCAACACTTGCCACTTGGGGGGCTGGTGTCCACCACGAAGTCCAGGTTGACCTAGGCAGATGGTGAAGCCTTGGCAGCAAATGGCAGCTCCAGAGAAAAGCCAGCCAGAAAGTAACTGTTCCTCTCTTGTACCAGACAAAAAGCTGAGTTTTGAGAAACCCCACTGAACCTGAGGAATCTGACTTTTCTAGTAGGAATAGCAGGAAAAAAAACACAAACTCTTCCACAGTGGCCCCACAAAGTAAAATGTGTCCCACTCTCTTCCACAGGGAAAGGATGGCCTGTTGCCAGAACTGAGCTATCATAAGAACAAGCTGTGCATCATCCACCTGATGGAGAAAGTGTAAGACACCAAGAAAACAGTACTGAGGACAGACTGCCCCTACCTTGCACTAACCCAGGCTAGTTCCTCGTTCCATGGAAAGAGGCTGCCAGATGTGCTTGTGAGGATGATGGCCACATAGAAGACCACACCATTTTACCAGCTCTCCAACCTCTCTGTAAGCAGAGGCAAGGATAAGAAACAAGCCCATGCTCTTGGCAGAGACGGGAGGCTTCCTTTGCTAACATGAAGGCAGTAGCAGAGCAGCACATGCTCCATGTTGCAAACACTGCATGAGATGTGCTTACTTTCAGGCCAAAAACTTTCTGCTTTTTTGTTTTCACTCTTATTTTTAACCTTATGGAATTGAAGGTTTTCCTGGTGTGCTTTAGAAAGGGCAGAAACAGTAACCTTTGCAATTAGCACTTGGCAGAACAAGCTCCTGTCCACAATAAATTAACGGAACCAGTTAGGGAAGAGGGAAAAAATAACCAGATGCCATGAGGTAAATCCAGGCAAGAGCAAAGGACATTTTGGGGGCATAGTCACTTTGGGATATCCTGCTAGATGTGAGGAGGGCCAGGCAAAGATTTCCTTGCAGTGCCCATGCCTTGCCCCAGGCAAGGGAGGGGAGGAAAGTCAAAGCATTCTACTTCTTGAAACACTTCCAACTTGCCATACATTTATTGCTTTTCTCTCCCCATTTTTGCAGCAACCACACCCCAAAGGTGCCTGTCAAGAAATGCGGTAGTCACATACTGGGTCCCCCAGCTGGGACAGGATGGGTAGACAGCACTGTCTTACAACCTTTTCTCTTACCTTTGTTTTCTCAAAGTTCCTCCACATTGCCTCCTGCATCTGAAGGTCACAGAGGGTCCACTACGTCCTTGCCTACCACTGCACTTGGTGAGCCTGTTCCCAATGATCAGGGACATCAAGGAGAAATGCTGCTTACCCCTGTCAAACTTTACCTGCTGGTTATGGCAAGAGAGCAGCAGGCTCCCCTCAGGATTTGTCACTTATTCACGGGACAGAGCTGTACACATACAGAGACCACCAGGACTGGGACAGACACTACAAAAGTTTCCAAAGCTTCAGCTATTCACTGCAGGCTACACAGGAGCAAAGAAGGCCTGAAAAAATGCTGATTCTCCAGCCACTACCCAGTCAACGTTCTATAGCCACCCCAGCCCAGAGCCGGCTAGAGTGGAAAAGGGTATTTCAGTTTTAGGAGAGGTGATCCAGCATCCCCCGAAAGCTCACTCTGAGCCTCCATTCAAATTGTCGTGGGCATGAGATGTTGGGTCCTTCAGAAAGTAACTGAGGAACCATAAACCAAGCAAAATGAGGAACAGCACCTTGTCAAGAGAGGGAGATGGACCTGGTGGAGCTCTGCAGAGATCACCGTTAGACCCATCTTTCATCATCTCTTCATTAACGAGCTGGAAAAAGACGTAAAGAGCAAATAATGGAATTGGCAGACCACACTATATTAGGAGGTGTTGCCATCACCAGGGAAGGACAGGAACATAAAACAAATTAGAAAACAGGTTAGAAAGCAGAGTGTAATTTAAAGAACAGCAGAGAAAAACGTCTAGACAGACATATTTACAGAAGGACTCAAAAGCACCCTCACAGTTGGAAATCTTGCTCTGCAAAGGATTTTGATATTTCACTTTTGTAGATGCTGTTAAGCAAAACTCTTCAAACTGTCCTCAAAAGAAAGTGCTCAGGGGAATAGGGGCCAGAGGAAAACTTCCCAACACTATTCCTTTTGAATTCAACACAGTTAAACCAATACAAATATCAGTCATCGTGAAAAGACATACAGGGCATCTTTCACTCAAAAAAGACCCACACACCACCAAAACAGGGTATTTCAATATCATCCAAATTTTTCCGTCAAAACAAAAATCTTAGCCACATTTCAATTTTGAAAGAAGGGTATTTTCCAAAGGAAAACTTCCAACAAAGTTTTGCCGACTAGCTCTTGTGGAAAACATAACCTTGCAAGAGCCTTGCACAGACCCCTTTTTGCTTGTTTCTTTGTCCAGAAAGGAGAGGAAAGCAGCAGCAATGTTCAGAATGAGGGTCCTGTAGACAACCTCAGATCTACCCTGTAACCCAGCTATCATGTGCTCATGCTAGTTCACTCAGGTATCTCCTGCAATTCACGTAGATAAAGACACAACAGAAAGAACAAGATTTAACCAAGACACATATATATGGTCAATACAGTAAGGAGGGCTGAAGAAATATGCAGCTCTAGGATTTTAGTATTTTGGGGCTTAAAAAAAAAGTATATATGGATTATCAGATGGACATGGAGATGCTGACATCTTTGAAGATGATGTGATGAGTTCTCAGTTGTGAAAGAGTGCTCTGCCCAGAAATTTTCCCCCATCCTGCTTGTTTTCTTCTAGTGGATTAAGGAGACTATGCTGGACCATACAAAAGTACCAAGCCAGTGCTGGCCTTTTCCCAAGCCTTAAATTGCTTATAGACCATTCAGTCTCCACTTATAGCCTTGTTTCTGCTAATCAAATTGCATCCTCTTCCAATAGTTGGACATTTTTTTTCTCCCCCTTTAAATACCATCTTATCTAATCTGCACAATTTGTACTTTGTGAGGTCTACGTGTGCTACAGGAACACAGTAAATCAGACTGAGCAGAGGCCAAAAATCCTTATCTGAATCTCAGCAATTTTATTTGTACATGTGCACGCATCCTCAAAGTAGGGATTTATCAAAACTCTTTTGGACTATGTTCTTCTCAAGATTCAAGGGAAAAACATGACTATATTCCCTTCAGGTCACTCCCTCCTGTTCCCCCAAACATTTTGAGCCTACATTTCCAAGAGGAGAAGTACTGGAGAGCTCTGGTTAGAAATACTGAACCCAGACTAATGGCAAGTGGCAGATGGACCTCTTAGAAGCAAGCAGCCACTCCTAACTTCTCCAAGGGGTTCTGCTGGATTCAGCCACTTCCATTTTCCCAACAGACCAAGGTCTGAAACAGTGAAAAAAAAAAAAGAGGGATTCTTGCAAGCTACTGCAGCTCTTTGTTTCCTGATTTATAAATCTTTCTATCATATACAAGGATTTATATATATTCCTGATTTTCTATCATTTTTCTTCTTCTAGTGCTTACTCACACATCAGAGAACATCCCTTTTTTTCCTCATCTACGTGATTACAGAGCACAACCCTTTGCTAATAACTTTTCTTTGCAAGTTCAAAGACCCTAAAACAAACAAACAAAAAACCACGCGCTCTTAGAGTCTTATTAACCAAAGGTTCTAGGAAGGGACCATGAGCCTACTTGCAAAAACCTACCAGACAGACCCTTTTAGCTCAATGCATAAAACTGGATACACATTCACTCTCATTCTCTAAAGATTCCTTCCTCCACCCCTACAACTTCTGTCTGAATTCCTTCTCCCGTTTCCCTAGAACATGTACCTGGGTAAGATGTAGCTCTGAGAAATCAGAAACCTCCACTCTCCCAGTTCAATATGCATCCTCAGTGAAGCCTGACTCTACCACGTGCTCTCACGTTACTTGATGACTACTGCACAAGCCACAGGTATGGAGGTTTAGGTCAAGACTGCCCCTTGTTCTCCAGGGATGAAGAACAAACTATCTCTGAACTGCGGTGAAAAGCAGTCATGTTGCCTCAGCTTTCTCTGCAAACCCACCTGCCAGCCATGGTATACATTACCTTTGAGATACAGGATTCAGAGATGTTTTGTCCAATATTCTCACAGGATCCTTTGAAAGGATCGCCCAAAAATAACCTCAAAAAATAGATATTTGGTCCCCACATCAACTTTTGGAGGACACCGGCCTACAGGGATTGAATTATGAGCTGTAGCACCACAGCTTTTGTCTCACAGGCCTATACTGAACAAAGACACCGAACTACTTCATGCTGTGCCTCTCTGTGCAGTTAGCAAATTTGAGTCAGGATGAGGCCAAACGACAGCTGTGGACCTGCTTGGTGTTACTTCACCCAAATCAACAAACACAAAAAAAAAAAAGAGAAAAAAAACTCAGATGACTCATACATGGGCTAATTAACTCTTCCCCAAAAACTGCTAAAGTTATCCTGTGCTAGAATTATCACATCCTAAAGAAACCATGCCCTTCTGCTAAGCCAGCTGAGTCTCAGGATGGTAATGGACAGGTGCTCTTTTTCTCCTGGGAAAGATGATTCTGTCCTTCAATTTAATCAGGTTTCAATAGACTTGAAGCCAACAGTCTTCACAATTACTCCCTTTTTATTTCCATGTGTTTGGTCACTGAGCCTTGTTTCTCTCTGCTCAATAAACCTGCTTGCTTATTTAAAGCTCAGCCTCCACCCACTCCCATTTTGCCACCTGAGACCGAAAACCTGGAGTCCTTGAATCATTAAAAGCCAGATGCAATTAGTGCCCACACTGCCTGGCTCCCTCCCTTCTATTCAGTGCCTGTGTCTGAAGCTCCTGCCTTCGGGAACTCTAATGTGTGTTTAATGCGCAACTTAATTATTTGATTACAAAGGCGTAATTATACAATTGTAACGTATTGTGCAAGTTGGCTGCAAGGAGAAGGGAGGCGTTTGCTATTTGCCTACTGAGAGAGGATAAACAGAATAACAATATCATCAAGGAAACAGAATAAATCTAATGAGGTGATAATTTGGAGGAACAGTTAAGAAAATGGGCACTTTGGATAATGGAAAGTAGCTACTTTTTTTTTTTTTTTTATCTTTTTAATTAATTTATTCTTCCCTTTTGCCCCTTGGTGATCAGCAATGAGATTCCTTCTTGTTGCTACAGCACAAGAGAAACAGGGAAGTTCAGTCCAAGGAAACACCAAAGCTGCATTTCGGAGACAGATCTGGAGTCTGGCTTTGCAAAAAGCTTTCTGAACCCTGTGGTTTCTCCTGCTTCTTTAAAACAGAGCTTGTATACACTCCCAGCTTAGAAAAAAACTGAATCATCAGATCTGGTATATGCCACCCCTTCCATCATGTTATTTTTAAAATAAAACCAACAAGAAAAGCTTCTACACCAAAGATTTCTCTGTTGTTTGGCTGATTACAAGGCAAAAGAGAACCTGGCTTGCAGATGGCCTTATATCACCAAAGGTCTCCAAACCATCTCTCTCAAAAGCCACTAGCACTACTTGCTTGAAAACCTACCTTCAATTTCTCTGCCCTACTAGGTAAATGATAGTCTTCTGCAGATCTGGGCTGTAAGGACTTTGGACTCCTCCATGGCATCCCCCACATGTGAGGTCTCCTCTGGACACTGGAGGCCCTCACACACAGGGTGGTGGCAGGGGTGGGTTCCACAACTTTACATTAGTTCAAAGAATAATACAGCTGTGGCTTAGCCTATGCACGGCTGTAGGACACAGACCTCAGGCTTCATCAGGAATGCCAGAACTGCCTTCTGGTCCTTACCAGCTGCCTCCCAGCCTCTTCTTCCTTCCCAGCGAAGGATGAGCTGCTTGGCCTCCTCTGCCCAACCCATGGGTGAATGACTGAAAATAAATAGATAAATAAACGTGTTTCTTATATAGACAACCAGCTTTCCACAAAAGCATTAAATATCAATTACATGAGAAGCCATGCGGTGTTTTAATTACAGCCAGGAAAAATCATCACATTCATCAAGTTTCTAATCAGCTCAATAAGGTGTTGACTGTTCTTATATCAATTAACCCTTAAAAAGCCACCAAGAGAAATCAATTCTATGGGGTTTTTTTTGCATATATCTTATTTCAGAGCAGGAAAAATTCTCTCTGGAAGGAGCCCTGTCACCTTGCAAAGACAAGATTTAGGAGGTTGTATTTCAGACCAGAAGGAGTTGCAAAAAAAGGGCAATAGGAGAAAGAGTGCCTTCTCTTTTGCAAGAGATGGAAAGAGCTCAGCTCACTTAGTCTAGTGAAACAAAAGCCAAGATGGGACAAATTAGACCCCAGATCTTTGGGTAGGAAGAGAGTGGAGACAAGTATCTCACTCCTCCTCTTAGAAGCACACCACAAGCTAGTTTAAGGTCCACATTTGGCTCACCCCACTAATATGAACACTCAAAACCACGTTAAAGCCACTGATAACCCACAGTCTGCTGCTGCAGTCTTGTAGGTGGCTGTGTTAGCTTCCTAGGACGTCATTTTAGACTTGCCCAGGCTTTGGAGAGGCTTGTTGCGTGTTGGGGTCAGCTACTGGGTATCCCTGAATGAGGTTTGGATGGATGTGACCTTGCTGCTCATAGAACACTGCTGGGGTGCACCAACCTCAGCCAAGATCCCCACATGCACTTTCCCCTGTCTTTCCCTGCAAAGATCATAGCTGTTCACCCACCATGAACAAGGACAGAGGACATGTTGCACCTCTGCAGTCCATCTGCACCTGCTTTTGCTGAAATCCCACCATCTGTTCAGAGTCCTTCTCCCCACCACATGCACCCAATGTTTCAGGCACGGAAGGAAAACACAAAACTATCCCAGAGCAATTTTTCCAAACAGCGCCAGCGACTAACCCTACAAAAAGTAACAAACGTCTCCTTTGTCCCGTTTCCACTGCTCCAGGCATCACCCCGTCCCCAGAGCCACCATGCCACCCTCTGTCCACATCTGGCAGAGACTGAGGAGGGTGATCCCACAGACCAGCAATATGCCTGTAAGGACAGACTTACAAAGAAAGCAAACTCAAATGCCCAAGGACACAGAACAATTAAACAGAACAGCTCACCACCACAGAGATCAATCCCACTGAATGATCCATTTTCAGGCCAGGCCTTTTAGATCTTGGAGGCAGCCTGAACAAGACAGGGAGAATTTGGACAGATGTTTGGTATTGATGAAGCCAAGTGTTCGAAAGAGTAGCCTCCCAAGCTGCGAGGTTTTGCTATTGCATCTGAATACAGGATGCTTTGGGGAGAGGGTATTTGCCTGCTGGCTTTTTCATGTTCAGAAATCATATTTTTCAGCCTGTCAACAGGGCCAGCAGGACTAAAAATGTTTACTTGCTTTCACTGACAGCTGAACTACACAAAACTTGGCTCTGGGGCTCTAGGAAAACATAGTAAATACCTTAAGACTTGTAATAAAACCAATTCGCTCCGCACCAGAAGGCTTTTCTTATCCACTGCTCCCCTGGGCTCCTTCACCTTTTTTCACTCATGCGCAGCAGCTCTACCTTGGCTACCAGGAGCCAGGGTTGTGCCCAGACTTTGCCCCAAGCATCAGGAGCTCAAGCAAACCACTTTCTTCCCCCAGAATACAGGTTCAACATAGCCCCAGCAACCTGGCCAGGAGCTTTCAAGCACAACACATGGCAGGCGAGCTGCTTTTGCAGAGTCACTCAGACCTTCTTGGTCTGGCTACACAACCAGGGCATCCAGAAGGACACTTCATCTCAAAACTAAATGAAGCCCCACTCTGCATTAGCCTGGTTCCATGGTCCTATACAAATGGGTCTGTCAAGAATAAATTGATTTTGCCTTCTCAGAAGGGGTTAAAATATTGAAAAATTGTGAGAGACCTCCTGGGCCAGCAATCCCAAGTCCTTGCTGCAGGTGGCCCTCAACATCTTCCAGGGCTTCGCTGGAACAAGGCCCATATAACAGCTAGCAGCACAGACTCTTGCACATCCTAGCAGCAAGGAAGAAGTTAACTCATGCCAGAAGCAACAGGGCAGTTAAGCCTATTTCCTAACTTGTTCTCTCATACCCTTTAGCCATGTTTGCATTTTATCAATGTTGCCTCTTCCTGGCTTTCCTAGCTCCTGTCATCACAAACTGCAATTTAAAGATTGAGCATGTTTAAATATTAAAAGAGTGGAATAAATAATAAATAGAATGAAAAATATTATTTATCACTAAATGGAGACATCACTTGCAAGAAGAAAAGTGACGAAGGGGGCCTGTCCCTGGAATTGTAAAGAGCCACAGCAAGCAAGAAACCAGCCTTTCCTCCACCCCTCAGAACACATGCTGATATTACTGCTGAGAGATGTTGATGGAAGCGAGTTAGAAACTGTCTGTTCTCACATCTGGATGTGAAGTAGCAGTTGCTATGCTTTGCAGGACGTAGACCAATTTCATATGCCATTTCCTTATTTGACTCCTTCAATATAATCACAGAGCTGGCTAAAGCGTAAAGATATTACCCAGAGCTGGTGAGTCATCATGGGCAAAACATTGCTTTCTGCCCTTCAGCTTCTTGACTCCACAAGGGCAACACTGCAGACCTTGGGCCTCCTGCCCCACTGCTCAGAGTGCTCCACCGAACCTCTCAGTGGCTTGAAACAACAAATGCAGCATGTGACAAGAAAAAGGTTTTCCTTGTCAAAATCATGGAGATGCTCCAAAGCTATTTTCCAGAGCGATTTAATCCCTCCCTCCTGAGCCCAGAGACTCCTCTTCACCAAGGCTGCCTCTCCTAGATCTAGCCTCCGTGCAAGGAGCAGCTAGGCAAGATGGAAGTCCTGCTTTTCATCCAAGTGACCTGGATGAAGACAACTGACACCAGCTGAAGAAAAGCCTTTGGGGCAGGAATTGTGCTGCAATGTTCCTAGGATGCCGTCAGCTATCTTCAGGTCATGGAGTTTGTGACAGCTAAGAAACCTAGGAGACATAGGGACATTCCTGAAAAAAAGCATAGTAAGCATGGTGGCTCTTCCAGAGCCTCTCCACCACTCCCGTGCTGCTCCAATGGAAATCCCTAGTCACAGCATCACCCGCACTGTCATCCCTGAAGAGGACGGCACTAACACACCTCACTCAAATGTCAGTCAGTCTCCCCCTCACACACAGTCAAATGCCATTTCCAGTCCATTTTGAAGCACAGTAGAGAGGAGGAGATTGGAGGGTGGAGTCCCTCTGTGCCTAGAAGTATCTCTCAAAAGCTTCTGTAAATGGTTCCACAAACTTCAGTGACAGTATAATTGCACATTATCTCCTACAGCTTCACTGCGACAATTTAGAGGACAACACAAAGCGCGAAGAGACTGTTATATTCGTACTGACATTTCCCCAAAATGCCTACTTTCCTGATAAAGCTGTCACCTTATGACTATGGAAAGTTTGCCTGAGGGCTTTGCTTAAATGCTGTGTATTAGTATTTAATCAGAAGAGGTGGAGCAGTAGCAACCTCTATACAACAACGACCCAGTGCTTTTTAGGATGTGCAAGACATTCCATTTTCATGGACAATTCTCTACACAATCCCTCCTCTGAAAGAGCTTATAAAAGATTCTCTTTGCCTGAGTGTTTGAAGCAAGAGTTAGTCAGAAAACAGAATTTGTCTCCTCTTCTTTCCCCATGAGAATTTCTAATGAAAAACATTTTTTGTCTAACTTCTCCATGGGGGAGGGAGGGAATTTTAGTTTTTTTTTTTTTTTTTTTTTTTTTTTTTTTTTTTTTTTTTAAACTGAAGAAGAAACAGTATTTCAGCTGCAACACAGCATACCTTCAACTCAAATGACTGCCACAGTGCCTGAGGAGAACTGCAATGGAAGAGGTAGAGGAGGGAAGCACCATCTTTTCTAGACCAAGTGCACTGGGCTACCAAAACCTATGCAGATAGAGGAGGCAGTGTGAGAAACCAGTTTTTGGGGGTTTCTCCAAGGTCAGTAATTTCAAAAGCTGTTATTGCCTTTGGGTGCACACATCTCCTAAGAATAAAGGAGCTGAATTTTCAGGAGGTAGGTACACAGTATCTTCTGAAGATCAGGATTACTGCCAATTACTAACTTCAGTTGGAAGACTAAAATGAATAAATGCTTGCTATAATCTTGGGCCAAACTTTGAGAGGAATAAAATTCCCCCCTCCCCTTCTTTTCTGGGCTAAAATCAATGAAAGGTTGTAAAAGTTCTGCCACAGACTCCTGCAGAACCAGGATTTCATTTGTGTGGTTTTTTTATCTGCAGTTCATTGAACTGACTGCATTCCATGACAGATGGACCTGGCATCACTGCTGCCAGGTCCAACACTGACAAACCCAAAGAGGATATTCCCCCTCAGGATATTCCCTTGCGAGGGGGAATCAATTGGTTTCCTTTAGTGCTGCTGCAGGGAAGAATCTGATTTTGACAGATTTATATTTAGCCTCATTTTCCCCCGCCCCCTCTTTTTTCTCTTTTTTTCTCTTAATTTTTAAAAAGTATTTCTGTTTACCTCTTGGATAGAGTTCCAAGTTCACCTACAGAGGTAACCACTGAACCATGGAAAACAGCAAAGAGTAAAAGATTTGCTAAAAATAATCCATAGTAGCTGTTATACCTCAATTAAGGGGGCATAACTATTGAAGCCTGAAGTATCTTGAGAATCTAAGCCATCAATTCTGACAGCAGAAGGTGGCACCGATAGAACCTGGAAAAAGCTATCTGCTTTTCAGCTCACAAGTGGGGAATACTGGCTCCCTAAAAGGGACCAAAACAAGATCAAAAAAGAAAAACAACGTGTTATTTTAAGTTCTGTGGAAATCCCCAATTTTGTTTTTCCCTTCTGCTCTTCAGTGTGACAAGTTGTGCACAAGTTCTATGCTCAAGTATCTTGAGTATAGAAGGGGTAAGCAAACTTCTGATCATAGTCCCAATTTCAGAGAGTGCGGCAAGAAAATCTATTTAAGTAGGACACCCATGAATTAGAAAACACCTATCTTTAAAGCTAGTCAAACTCGAACAGCCTGGGAATGGGATTGTGTGAAATAGCAGCACTTTGAGGAGTATTTTGATGTTATGGGATTTTTCACTCTAGTTTCCTCCTCTGAGAAGCACCAGAACGGACAGCATTAAAACTGGAAAGCTTTGTTTCTCCACCCAGGAGTCCCATGAGTGCTTGCTCACCAGCTAGATTTTACACTGACTGCTTGCATCTCTGGGGAGCAAAGGTCTACAGAAGCCCACGGAGGGTAGGGAGAGGTTATCTATGGTCCCATCAAGGAAGCAGTCTACACTGCACTCCCTAACAGGCAATTACTGCAGCAGCAATACTCAATGTCACAGCTGAAAGGAGATGAGATCACCAGAATCCAAAGAGAAGGCAAAAATGGAGCCTCCTTAGGAACGGTAACACAAGTCACTAAGCCAACCAAAATGGTATTGGCCTCCCAGCAGCAAAAATGCTTGGCAGGATCTCCCAAAACAAGACTCAGCCCTGCTACATTACCAGCTCAAGGCCACAGCTCCAGACAAGGCAAGGACTTCACTCGTCCTGAGGCTATGCTGGACCTGGAGGGACTTTGCCTCATGCCAAGCTGTCCTATTGCTCTTCCCACTTGAAAATGAGGCCTTCTGCTTCTTTCCACGCTACTCAGGATATGGGGACCATTCACCCAAGCACAAGCTGGTACTGCCTGAGTCCTATATATCAGAAGTAGGAAGGACACTCCACAGAACTCATCATGGAATCTGTTCAGATCTGCCTCTCAGACATAAAGGGCCAAGCACTCACACAGTGTAAGCCCTAGGGCTGCCTGAAGACAACATCTGCCTGCCAAGGAGACAGGCCTGATGATTTCATTGCACAGTCTTTCCGCTGAGGTGAACAAAAACAGACACTCAGGTAGCAAGCAAACAACCAGCAGGTATTTACATCAGCAGATGTTTCTGCTAAAAAACAGTCTAAACAGTCTTACTGCAACTCTGAGTATTGTGTGTTTTTTTTCTATGGAGGAACAACCATAACTTATCCCTGGGCATCCCTAAAGGGACTTCACCCCTCAGCACTAGCCAAGGCCCAGATCCAGCCCAGCTTACCCTTCTGCATGAAAAGTCCCACTGACAGCAGTGATTTTTGCCAAGTGATGCTCCCACTGACCAAGTACATCGAGGGTAGCCTGGTCTCCAGCCAGACACATCAGTGATGGAGGATGAACTCCAGAAGCCTCAGCTTCATTTTATTGCAATAAAGTAAAATTGAGCAAAGACTAACAGTGGAATGATCAGTGGGCTAATGAGCTAAATGCCACAGAGCAAAGGGAAAGAAGACCCTTTCCTCCTACTTTTTGTCTTCTTCCTCTCCCCAGCCATTTGCAACTGCAGGCTGGGCCCTGGCAACATCCCAGGTGAGCTCAGTTGACCATTAACCCTAAATCAGAGCCACCTGCTCCCCCTCCACAAAGTGGGGCCCTTTCCAAGGCTAAGAACACAGTGATACATCTCCAAGTAATATGTCTTAGCACAAACACAGGAACATCAGGACAATGCAGGGTAAACACACAGTTCCATTCCAACTGTGACCTATTTGCTGTAACACTCCTTCATTCTGAAACCACAGAAATAATCTGTCAGTGAAAAAGTCAGATCTTAAGAGTATCCATCTTAACTCCATTTTTGTAAAGAAGCAGAGTGTATCAGGACAATCAGAAAAGCAAGATGTAGATCCCATCAGAAACCTTACAACAGATCTAGCTCTAGAGCTACAAATGAATGTAGCCTCCCAAATCAAAATAAGCTTTTAGCAGAGGAAGCTATAGCCCACCGCTGCAATGCAGAGATTAAGAAATTCCTAACCTGCTCCCAGAGAAGCACATGAAATACAAAAGAGAAATCACCATGGATGCTAATATATAGCATCAGGATTTTTCTCCCTCCATCATGTTCTCAGTATCATGTGATGACATTAATTAAATGTGTTTCTGACCCTGCTGGGCTTCTTTAAATATTTGCTGTTCTCCACAAGCACTGTTTGGTTAATGAAATGAAATTAATGAGCTCATTAGATTGTGCTGTAATCTTTCAGATGCGAGCCTGGTGCTCCAAATCACAGTTCCCATTCTCTGCTCCTGCAGTTTAACTCAACATATTCAGCTCCAGAAGTGATGGCAAGACATTGGAGTAATCAATTAACAGAGTGGCAGACAAGAAGGAGAATGAGGAAGGACCAAGGCCAACAAGATGCAGTTTGCTAACTTTCCCATGGGAGCTCATCTTTTGGAGCACCTGATTTAAATGCAGGCTCTGGCACACAGCTTTGTAATGCAAAAGCTTCACCAAGGTGAAGATAAGCTTGGAGTCTAACAGGACCTGAATCCATGAGTACATCCACCCTCACTTTCACGAGCCCTTAGGCATCCTCATCCTGAACCATGTGCTTGCATACAAACCTCAAGAAAGGACCTTTTAACTTCCAGACATGCTTCTTATTAGCAGCCACTGGGACAGACTGAAATAGCAGGGATCTCTCAAAAGCAGGAGAGGCCACGGGGCTGACCACCCACCTCAGGCTGCTGTCATCACTGAACACCTTCCTTGAGCATCTTAGCAAGGGAAGTACATGTGGCCCTGGTTCCTCAACTCAGAAGGTTATATCCACAGCCACACTGATAATTGCAAAATCACAGAATGGTTGAGGTTGGCAGGACCTCTGGAGATTATCTAGTCCAACCCCTCTGCTCAAACAGGTTCACCTAGAGCACATTGCCCAGGACCATGTCCAGACAGCTTGTGAATAGCTCCAAGGATAATCACTGACCCTAATTCCCCCCCCACACTGATATGGGCAACCCTCAGGCAACCAGCCTTTCTCACATCTTTGCCCTACCCAGAGCTGTACTCACAACTTGTGTCCATCAGTGAAGCAGCACCATGTACAGGTAGTGAGAGCAGAACGGCTCTTTGCCTTCAGGCTCCAGAATGTCACTGCTTCACTATCTGATTTCCACTTCTTTGGAGATGGATTCGTTCTTCCCAGAGCTGCTCCGTTTTTCTATTGTCTCATGAAGTTTCATCAAAGAATTAACTCGGATCAAAGAGTCTTTCTAGCAGCACAAACTCCACTGATGGAGAGGAAGAGGGGGAGGACAACAGAGTGAAAACCACTTCAGTAAAGCCCTTTCCAAGATAGAAAACAGGTGTACTTCTGCATGTAAATAAGCCCCACAGTCCAGAGATGGTGTGAGCTATGGTGATTCCTACGAGCACCAGAGGAATCCAGGGTGGGAAATGCATGCAAATCAAATTCTCTCCAGGGCTGTCCAGTGGCTATTCAGCCACTTTTAGCTTGTATTTGTATTCACCAACAGATTGGATCACAAAGCTTTATCAAGCTTTCAGTCCTTAGGCTTCTGTATTTACCTTTTAGCCCATAAGTCACACAACAGAGAACCAGGCCTGCTGGAGAAAAACACAGAAAAACACACTAAAAGCCAGAAGAATTCTACTACTTCCCTCAGCTCTGAAAGCCGGTACCAAAAGTCAAAATAGCAGCTCTGAATTAAAATATTTCAGGGTTAGCCAGGTCTTTTACATCCCTGCCATATATGTGGTTTCCACGCCTAACAACCAATTTCGTGAGGCTCAACTTTCCTCTCATTAATAGGATTTGAACATCACTCTCTCTGGTGACTGGTGATTAAAGAACAAGGGGAAAGTGTGGATACAGGCAGATTCATTTTCTCCACCTGGGTTACAGCCAGCACGTAACTATGGATGCAAGGGGCTCAACCGAGGCTCTGCAACTGCCTTGTGTACCTGTGGCCCTCCAGAGAGCAGCCAGCCTGGGCTGAGCATCCCCATATGTTTAGGACATGCATACCGTATGCAAGCCAATGCTTGTTCCCACATCCCAGCAGCAGGAATACACCTGGACTGGGGTGTACCTGAGGTCATTTTAACCCTCCCAGCACCAGCTCATACCATACATGTCCCTGGGCATTTCTCTTGGCCCTCCCACCCCGTTACTTAGATCTCTCCTGTTGCCTAAGTACACAGAGAGGAGCCCACGAGTATTCATGGGAGGCCATGCAGAAGATGTCTTCTTGCAGAGCTGAAAGCCATGAGGTGGATTTGGCACACGTTCTTACAAATGCAACTGTGTTTCTGAAGCATATTTATACCTTATCTATGCTGTTTACCCCATGTTCAATAAATCATTATTCATTATCTGATAAGGTGCTTGCACTGGATTTCTGAGCCAGGCTTACAGTGAGCAGAGAATGGGACATGTTGGGAATACAAATGGAAAAATAAAGAGAGTAGCTCTCTCCAGCAAGGCTGCTCTGCTACTGAGTGATTGTGGTGACATCGCCAGTCAAGAGATCAAAGCTAGGGTCACCGAGCCTGCTGAGGCACTTGCAGCAGCCTTGGGTTATGGAGAACAGCCTCCTTTTCAGTTGAACAGGAGCACTGAGGGCAGGGGGCAACCCTGGGGGCTGCCGGTCTGCCTGTACACAGGCTCTCTGGCAAAGGGTTTCTGTATGTGGCACTGCTGGAGACCCTTCAGTCTCCAAGTCCTCTGTTAAAACCAAAATTTGCTGAGCATAGTCCATGGAAGCTGTATCTGGGAGCTCCTGAACTCCCATCAACAGCCAGCGCTGAAGTCATATGCGACTGTAGACCATCGCAGTCAGTCAATCCCATCTCCTTCCAACAGCCCGGGCACAACTGGACCCCAACCTTGAGAGAGGTCTCAAGCCAAGACACAAAGAATAACAACAACAACTACACAAACAACTTTGTTCCAACATGAAACAGAGAGATGAAGAACATTCAGGTACAACGGTCCATGGTGCAAGAAGATCTAATCCATCCTCTTTCCCCTTCAACAGTCACTACAATGCCAAGGGTGAAGCCCTGACTCCACTTAGTCCTTGTGGAGCTTTGCCTTCAATAGGGCCATGGCCTCCCTCTTGTATTAACCAAAGATGAGCAACGTTGGGATAGAGGGAGAAAGGTGGAGGGAAAGGGCAAAGGCTGATCTGAGTCATGTGAAAATCAGCCATAGTACATCTTAAGAACAGGCTACAAGAAAGTGTGACATCCAATTTCTTGGGAAGGGGCGGCAGAACGGTAATTAAATTTTCTGATCTTGTTAGCCAATTTCTCCAATCACTGCCCCTGAACCAGAGAACAGGAAGGGAGAGGGGAGACGCTTGCGTCAGCAACGCTTGTGAGGGAAATTAGGTTTTCACGGATTATTGGGTTAGTTCCACTTCTCCCACTTTTTAATTTATTTGTCTGCATGTGCTGCCGAGCTGAAAGGCCGAGAATTTTTTCCCCTTTTTTTTGTTTAATTAAAATCTGTAGTTTTGGAAGATGAAACTTAGGAAGCGGGAGAAAACTGCAACAATTCAACAGTGTCAGCCAAAATCTGCTTCCCACCCAAACTCCTTTGTTAATTCCTCTCCAAAACAAGAGGCCAATACATCTGCTCACTGGAACTCTAAATAGCCTTTGGACACTTTTACAGAAAAAAAATAGGTTTGATATTAAAAAATAATAAAATTTCCTTACTTATTGCTATCTCACAGGGTTTTTCTTTTAATTTTCCTTTTATGCTACAAAAGAAATTTAAAAACTGATGTCCCTCCACCTCCATTATTTCTCAAAGACAGTAAAGTTGCCCCTCTTTCCCTTTTCTTTTGAAATAGAAAGAGAAGACTAAATTGTACGTATTAGCAGTGTTCAAGTAAATTATCGGTGTGATTATTTCAGAGCACCTGGTAAGTGGATTCCTAAGAACAATGTCAAGGGGCTATTTTGTTTAAGTTCTCTGAATTTTGGGGAAGAGAAACAGAGTGGCTCACACAGGGCCTGGACCTCCCCATCTGCAAAAACCTTAGGAAATATGTATGGCTGCATGTTTCATCCTCAGCTGTATCACTCTCTGCAGCTCCATCCTTGGAGATATTCAAGAGACATCTGAATGGGGTCCTGGGCAACCTGCTCTAGGTCACCCTGACTGAGCAGGGGCATGAGACCAGATGATCTCCAGAGGTCCCTTCAAGCTTGAACTGTTTTGTGATTCTGTAGGTTGCTTGCAAAGGCATCTGGGAAGCTGACAAAAAACTGGAAACTATAGCTTATATAAAACAAAAGGCAGTGTGGACCCTGAAGAAAAGAGGAAAAGAAAGTGCAGGTCACTCCATCCAACAGCATCCTAAAATAGCCAAGAGCTCCATATCAATAGAACGGGCTTGAGATGATCCTGAGTGATCACTTCAGACATGAGGGCAGTGGGACCAATGACCAAGTTCTCTGACCTGCCTGATCCTGCAGATAGATGCTAAGTCAAGGCTGATACATTTTCCAGCTCCTGGTGAACTTTCAAGTCTAGCCCAGAATATCTTCCTTAACGGTCTGCTCTGGCTCCATCCAGAACCATTGGGACTGGTGGGGGAATCACTGTGATTAGCACAGCTGCCTGGGTTAGCTAAATGGGATTTATTAACACATGCTGGCCTTGTGTCTGCACAGCCTACAGAGGCTCCATAGGGAAAGCCCCAAGCTTTGGCTCTGAGGTCCCTGAGCTGAGTGCACTATATAACAGGTACACTTTCTTCAGGTTTGCCCAGGTATTCCTGCAGTTTCTAACTTGTCTCCAGACTCAAGTGATGTGAATAGCTTCATGGCACTGGAACATTCATTTCTGTACTGAACACAAAGAGAGAAGATGAACCCTCAAGGGAACAATGTGGCGAGGTGACAAAGAAAGAGATGACCGCCGACAGCAATCATTTAGCATTACAAGTCACTTCTCTTAGCCAGTTTTTGATCTACAACTAACAGCAGCTTGCTGCTTACCCTTACCACCTTACATAACTCTCTAGGGAGGGACTTTGCGAAAGACATCTGGAAGTCAGAGGTCAGTTATTCTTTTTCCCTGCACCCACTCATTCAAAGAGCCCCAGGCATTATATCCATCTATCTATCATACTGTCCCTGCAGGAGTCCAACTCTTGTCTCCCATTTACCACTTCACAGGCAAATCACATTCACACCTGTGACTTTTTATAGAAAGGCTCAGATGGCTGAGCATCTTGAGTTGGGCTAATAAAAGAGACCTAGCCAACATGACACAAACCTGTTAACCACCTCTTCAAGTACAAAGACCCAAATTTATCCCACAGACAACTTAGTCCATTTTCATTTGTGCTCTCCCTCACCACAATGTCCAGTGGCTAGAGGCAGACACTTCTCCAACACCTTTCTCTGGGTGCAAGACTGTGCTCTTCGGACATCAGGTCGCACAACAGCATGGCTGCAGAATGGAGTGGGGTTTCATGGGAAGATCTAGCAACCAGAGCCTCTGGCAAGGGAGTAACAGAGCAAGGGAAAAGGTTTTGCACATGGGACTTGGTCCTAGCTTCAGGGGAGCACAGGGCAAGTTTTGGATCTGTCGCAGGGTGCTTCCTTTCTCTTCCTGGCAAATGCATGAAGTAATGGCAATAAGCCACCTCTGAGCAGTGGCAGAAGGAGTATTCTATCTGCAGAGACGGCCCAAGGTCATTCCTTGGAAATCTTTAACCAAACCAAACCAACAACATGAAAACATCCCCCTTCTTCCCAATTAGGGCCAGCACAACAGCCAGAGCCCTGATTAAGATCCTCATTCTGGAAGAGCTCTGGGCTGAGCCACCTTCATCTCACTTTGCAGTTTAGAAGAGCTAATTCTGCCAGCAGTGAAGCTGAGGCGGAGTTACTCCGATCCGTGATGACCTAGACGTCACAGCCGTTCCAAAGCAACAGCAATGGCCATTAAAAACTTCTCTTTCTACACAGAAGATGCTCATAAAGAGAGCGTGAATTCACAGAGCATCAGCTCAGAAAACCTATTCCCTGGCTGTTCTGCAGACCACTCTTGCCTGAATTATGGAATAAAAGGGAGATTCATAATTTACTTCAGACTTATTTTGCTCTTCCTGTGTTTTCTCTGTGGACTAACTAAAGAGGAAGTGATTTATAAGGGAAAAACAAGGGGAAACAGCTCTAATTAATTGGCCGTAACTGTTACAGCTGTACTGGCATCCAGCAAAACATAGGACAACGATTCTTAGATAGAGATGCAGCGTCACTGAAAATCTCTCCAATAACCCTGGTTCAAGCCAGGATAAAATGAACTTCTTTCCCTTGCAATGCTGTTAGAAATACACAAGCACATCTATTCCCATGCACTTACCCCACACTTATTTCCTAAAGAAAGGTCTGTGCTGACTCCCACTGTTTTGCTTTGGTTTTTTTAGGTTGTGGAGTGCTTTCAATAGAGTTTGATCAGGAGAAAGGTCTTGCAGTTGAACCAAGAATCAAATCCATAGGAAACCAGTGTCATTAGCTCACAGAGTGCCTTTTCTAAAAAGAAAAACACATATGCACCGAGACATTGTATCGACACGCTGGCCTAGAAGCACCTTGCTTGCTCCCATTGTAGATAGACAGTGTTTGTCAGCACTGCAAGCCACAGGGTCCCCTGGGTGCTGCAAAGATCTGCTTCCCTCTGCACCTTCTTTCCCCAGTTTGCCAGCCATTGGCATTAACTCCCTGTGGAAAAAGTTGGGGTGCGGAGGTGACACTAGCCATACTCCCCCGGGCGGTCACTGGCTTGATGCTCATCTGTGTCACCTTTGGGAGCTGCCAGGCTACTGCTGGGAGAGCAACGCTGCTCCCCAGCCCAAGTCCCAGGTAAACTCAGAGATCATTTCAAGCCCAGCAGTGGCAAAAGTTTGAGCTAACTCCAGGCTAAGGTCCCCTGCTTCGTCAGAGCCTGTGATCTTATAGCTCCAAGAAGAACATGGGGCTCCTGGTGGGCTGCAGAGCCAGAGGAAAAAAAAAAAAAAAAAAAAGGAAGAAAGGCTCTTTCGTGTCCAGAAATAAATGTGTTTGTTCTGCTTTCAGCAACATTAGAGCCAGGAGAATGGGCCTCTGGGGAATGACAGATCATATAGTGCAGGTGTCTAGTTTTAGGAGGGGGAAACTCTCAATTTTCCTAACCATATGTGCCAGCAGTTCTGTAACTCAAGTTCATCTTGACCTCTGAGGGTTGGCCTACTCCATAGGAGGAAACAGAAAGCCTGGGCATAATCAGAACAAGCTCATAATTAAAAGTGCTTTAGTATTTATGAGTTCCCAGCTCACATAGCTGCAGTGAGAGAAGTTGTTTTCATTTTAGCTCATTATGTACGGAGCGGCGCAATGATAATGAACAGCCTGGCACTTGCAGGGAGAGGGCAGCCAACACTGGAGCAGATACATCAGGGTGCAGCAGCGTATTTGCAACACCAGCACTAGCTACCCCTGTGAGTATATGCAGTGGACTTTTAAGGTACAAGGTGTGGGGAGCAAATTGCAAGGACAGCCCTGGAGTTAAGTAGGAGGAAAAGTGTAGTATGCAAACAAGAATGAGTCCCACAAGTTCTCATCACTGGTCCTTGTGTTGTCGGGGGCAGCTGGCTATCCCTGTTCCCTCTCTGAAGCATCCGCTCTCAAGTCCCATGGAGGCAGCCCAGAAAGAACCCAGGCTCCAGCCAGCTCCCCTACATCTCTCAAAGCAACAGATGCTACAGCTTACCCAGGGTGATCAGCTTGAGCTTCTGCAACGAGTAAAAAAGACGTAAATGTTTGCCCAACACTCAGCTAGTGCTGCACATTGTTATTATGTGCAGTATGAGACTAGCATAAACAGATCGGTTTGTGGACTCATCACTTACTGCCTTCCCCAGGCAGATATTCCTCCATGTGGTTTGCAAAGGGTCTCAGGGCATGGACTTGCATACAGCAAGCAGCACAGGCTGCCCCAGGAGGCCCCTGCTTCCTCCTCACTAGGGACCCCAGCAAGTCACACCCTTTCCCAGGGAGCCTCTCTGAGCAGCTGCTCAATTTTGGATCATGATGGCCTTAGAGCTTCTTGTTTCAAGCTCCCAGCACAGCCTGACATCTTGGAGAGGTGGAACACTATCCCACAAGTCACCTAACCTGCTGCCAGCTAAGACGCTCAAGAGGGGAGGGAGCGCTAGGGTTCGTTTATTGCCAGCTGCAGGGAAAAAAGCAATTTATGGGCCTTCTTGGCAGTCTACTATGCAAGCAGGGAAAGAAACAAGGACATAGTCATCCAAAAGAACCAAGGACACTGTATCTGACTGATGGGGTGGAATACTTCTGGGAAAGCAGGGGGGTGGGGATGCTCAAATACAGGTCCCCCTAGACCACTATGGAGAAGTGCAGCTGGAACACTACAAACCAATAGTATCCAAGTGACATGCTAAGACCTCTAAAGCTACATGGAAGGATGAGGCCAGACTGGAAGTCAAAAATACCATGTGTGACTGCTCCTCTTGTCCTGCAGTGGGATGAGGAAGCAACTGCTTGTGGAGGAACACGGCTGTGGGGGACCTATCAGGGGCTGGCTGGCTGAGGAACACCCTAATGGCTGTGCTGCACTCCAGTATTTATACAGCTGGTTCCAACGTGCTGCTAAACCACGGCAGCAGCAGGAAGGTATGTTATTTTCTCATGAGATATTCATTCCTCATCTGTCTAGTTTCAAGCAGAGGTTTCAAACACTAAGTGCTCACTTGAGATGGCACCTGGGGAGCCGTCGTCCCATATGCAGAGGAGGGAAGACAAATTCTGCCGACATCTAACTCTTGCTCCTCATAAAGAACAATGCAATCAAGTCACTTTGTGATGACTGCTAGTAAAGAAGGATCAATGAGCTCTGACAGGAAGCTGAGCCAAGGGCAAAAAAATTATGTTTCCCCAGGCTGTAACTAGGCTTTGAAGCCACGATCCTCATTAGGCAATAGCAACCTTCACCCAGAAGGTTCCCACCCTTCAGGGGCTTAGGCCCCCAGTGATACCAGATCTCCTAAAGCCTGAATTTCAGGCCACTCTCTAGGGCTTAGCACAGGTTCATGGTGACACAACCCATCCACTCAGGGGTCCTTACCCACCACACCCTCTGGCACAGAGAAACCCACACCTCCTCTTTCCAAAAGCAACTTTGGAGGGATTGTGAAGACTGCTATCATGCTAGAAAATATCCTCAAGCTGTAAGGTATGGGGGAATGATGTTTCAAAAACTGAAGGGTTCTGCTCCAAAGCCACTGACTAAGGACATGCCATGGTGCATTTGAATCTCGAGCTCTGTGCTCACAGCAGGCTGCTCTCAGAGCAGCCAGGCTTTGCTCAAGGAGCTCACTGCTAGAGCAGGCTCCCAATCAGTACTGCACCTTGGGAAGCCCGATGGCTTCTGTCACAGGTGCGCATGCTCCTAAGAGGCAACAAGGCTCTGCTAGTCCAAAAATGAGTCACTGTGGCTCAGATTCCCACCAAGGTCTCAAGCCTCAGATATGCATGCCTCAGGAGCCAAGTCCTTGAAATGTATGCCCTTCACTCCAGCAGAGTCACCACCGAATGGTGATTACTTACACATCCCAAGCATCAACTGAAAATTGTGCTCTATTCTTGTGCAGGAAAGGTCTGGCTCCCATGATAGAAGCAAGGGAAGAGTGGTACCACACTCTGAAAGTAAAACAGGCAGTGCACAGGCAGTGCTTAACTGCTGAAGGGTGGCCTAGTACAGTTCAGGCCCAGCACAGGACCTCATCCACCACTCACCTGCCTCAATTCAAACCCAGAAACCATATACCCATTTGAGCTCTCTGCCCTAGGCTTTCTTCCACTCTAGGAGCTTCAAGAGGACATCACGTAGGTGAAAGAGCTCCGGGACTTTGTAGTGAAAGGAACCATCCTTTGCAGCTCTTCATCAGCTACTGCTTATTGCCCCTGCTGATTGGGCTTATTAGAGAACCCTGGAAGAGATGCACAATCAAATCTCACCAAAATCACCTATTTTCAAAAACGGTTTGGACGTATAATCAAATGCTTGACCCTTTTTAAGCATTTTCCCAGATTCCTGGACGCTTTCACTTCAGATTAGATACTTTAGCAGAGAGATAAATTCTTAGCTCCCCCAACCCAATCACAGCCCTGAGTGGTTCTTTATACAGGATTTCATAGGTAGCAAGCATGAGGAGGAGGGGAGGGAAATTGCCAGGTCTGATATACATTTATAACTTTCTAAAAAGGCTTTTCAAGAGCTACTTGTATCAACTTAACTGTGGTTATCAAAATATACCAAGCGCAGGCTAATACCAAGGAGAAAAGCAACTAACTACACAGCTAGGAAGTCAACTGAGAGGCAATGATGGACTCGCATGCTGCAGCTTAGTTAGCTGAATCACATATTACATGCTATAGAGATGAGATACTCAAAACATGAACCCCAGAACCAATTTATTGAACCAAACCTGTAAACACCAAATATGATCCCATTGTGTGGGTCAACAGACCTCTTAAAACAAAAAGAGAGAGGAAAAGAAAGAAAGAAATCCAGTAGGAGAGTTCCTCCTTGGGGAAATTCCCTGGACTTCAGTGGTCCCAGGAAGATTGTGGCTAGAGCTGGTGGACCCTGCCTGTTTGCTGTGAAAGGCAAGGCTTTGCTTCTGCAAGGTGTCCTTGGAGCCCTATTATCAGTGATTAATAAGGCATGATGCAAACACTTAAATCTGATTAGATCAATAGCACACCATGAATCACTTCTAGAGGTTTTCTGTAATATTTATATACACCACAGTTATCAGCAACGTTCTACTGTAGAATTGTCTGCCTTGAGATTTATTTGAAAAAGTGTAATTTCTACTCTACTAAAAATATATATATATTCCCTCCTCGATCTCACCTTATGGTGCAAAATCTTGGGGAACAGCATGCGATTTTGCAATATGAATGCCTCATCTCCTGGCACTGGAATGCCACCTTGATCTTTGCCCCCCCCTCCCAGCCCTCTGACAACACACACAGTGAAAAAAACATCTCTGCTATCTGTGGCTGATTGCTGGTAGGACAGAAGCAGGAATGCAACAGCGTGATTTCATTGTAGGGGGTGGCAAAGCCATCACACTTGTACACTGATACTACAGTGACAAAAAAAATACTGTGGCAAAGATTTGCAATGGTTTTCAGTAACTCCTCCTGCACTAAATCAAGGCAGAGAATTTACAGTAAATTAATAAAACTAATTTTCTGACGGGAATCATCATCTGTGAATTATCATGTCTTTACTCATTAAATAAATTATCTGTGTCTTCCAAGACATTAAGAACGCATCATAAATTACAGCCCTTCATAAATAATTTGTTTCTGCCTAGGTTTAAATATAGAGAGAGAATAAAGAAAGCAGGAAGAAGTAAAGAAGATACAAGACAGGAGAAGAGCTGAGAGACAAGAAAGTACAAAGACAGTGCAATGGAGAAAGAAATAAGCAGAGAAAGAAAAAGAAGAGTAAGAAAAAATGGAGACATATGATATGGTCAGTTCAATGGGGAAGGAAATGAGGAGGGAAGAAGGAAGGGATGAAAGAGGAGAGATGGGACAAGCAGCACCATGTCATCTCTCAAGCCAGTGTTAATTACAGCTGGGTAAATGTGGCAGGAAACAAACCACTAACATCCAAACCCTTTCATGACTTTTACAAATGATTTCATTTCGCTTGAGCTTGTTCCATGTCAATGAGCAGAGTCTGTCTCAATGAGCAGAGCTATCCCAAAAGGGATGCCAGTGAGGGAATTGCACTCTGCAAGGGAACAGCGACAGATTTTGCTGAAAGAGGGCTCAGAATTTGCAAACTTCAACAGCGACAGAAAGTCAGTGTAAGAGACTGAAGGGCAAGAGATACGGCTCCCCCATGGCTTACCTGTCGACCGGAAGTACACCACCACCTCTCAGATCTCTGCTGTGAAACCCCTGCAACAGAGTGGTCCTGTAGACTACGCAGAAGCAGGCTGGGAGCAAAGTATGCCTGCAACGAGAACCATTAACGATCATCAGCATTTCCACTCATGGAAGCAGAAGCGAAAGTAAGTTCTCTTCCTATGATCCAAGCTCTGTTTCATCTCTAATCTGGTACAGCACAAGGGCACATTGCGGGGAAGTCAAGCAACATATGCATGGAAATGAACCAAACTGCATGAGGAAGAGGGTGTTTCGTCTGCTGGCTTGTACATGGTGAGAGCTACTCTGCATGGAGAGCCTTCCCATTGAATAAGAGTGATGTAGAGGCATGGTGATGAAGAGGCAAGTCTCTGACACAGGGCAGCCACGTGACTTTTTACAGGCAGATGGGAGTCCACCTAGCAATGGCCAGAAGTCACACAGTCAAACCAGAGTGGTACTAAGTCCAAGCCAAAGTATCCTGCCTTTCAGTGAAGCTCATCAGCTCAAGCTGAGCTCCACAAAACTGCAGGCCCAGGATTTTTTCTCTGCTCAGAACACAGGCATGAATCTGTCCTCAAAATCTGACGTGGCCATTCCCACTGCAAAGTGTCTCAACCCAAATCTGGGTTATGCCCTTGCCCCCTAATCTTGAAATCTGGTCCTCAGCACTCTCTCCATCCCAGAATTTGGCAGTGTCAGTGCTTACAGTAGGCATCCAAGAGACACTGCAGCATCTCGACACCTGTGCAGCCTGTAGCCTCTCAGCTCGTGGAAGGGCTTTTCTAAGGGAAGCTGGATGATGGCCAGTTCTAGAAGCTTGTGGAGAAAGTACATCATGGCAGCTGTTTCCTATCTGGATGCAGAAGGGCTCTGATCTCAACTTGTGCGAGTCACCAGGCAGAGGAGGAAAGGAATGTTTTCCCTGCTCCTCTTCCAAGTCAAAACTCTAGTTTGGGTGGGACTAGTAGAACATGCAGGCCCAGAAAATCTGCGCTGCTGTGATCAAAACCACCGCTTAACAGGCAACAATATATACGAAGCCACACCATGGTAGATAATAGAAAATACACCACTAATCCTAACAAATTTCTTAGACTTTGTGAGAAACACCAGGCCAGGTTGTAGCACACATGCTCTTATCACTGAACTCATTTAATGGATGTATCTGAGGGATTTTGTTTTGAAAGCTCACCACTTTTATATATGAGATTGGCTGCGAAGAGAAACAGCAGGTCTTTGGCCAACCCACTGGTCTCAAATTTGCCACAGAGGAGGGAGAGAAAAGAGAGCTGAGAAAACAGTGGCATCTACTAGTAGGCCATGCAGTCAGCAGCAAGACAGCCTTCAGTGCAGAACAACATCCTTATTGCAAACATGGGAGCCCATCTCCCTATGTACAATTTTCATGGCATTAGCAAGCTGCCTGCTGACTCTAGCATGCTTTTGTGCTAGTTGTGCAGGCTCTGAAATCTGTGTGTCATGTTCAAGACACACCATAAGCCTGAACCACTTGAGCACTGTTCTTCCCACTCGCCCGATTTACCAGTTCAAGGCTGAGAACAGTCTTCCCAGCTCATTTCCTCATTAGCACAACAGTCTGCCAAGGCTCTAACAGCAGCAGCAGGGGTTGGCGCCAGGTTCGCTGCTTCAAGTCCCTATTCACAGACCTTAGAACATTAAATCAAGCTGGGCGTTCAACAACTTTCTGAATCCCAAGCAACACATCCAGCAAACCAGAGGCAGGAAAGGAGGGGAAAAAAGGAATAACAGAAACATCCTCTAGCAGGAAAAAGGAGAAAACTGGGCTTCACCTCCTCTTGGGGAGAGCTTAACTGGGTAAAGTGACTTCCACTCATAGTTACATCACTCCAGCTTTTCACACCTCTTTGAAACTACACAATTACCTCCTGCTTCCGGCTTGGCTGCTTCTAAGAGAAATGACCCCAAATACCGTGCAAGCTGCAGTACAACCCGAGCCTGCCCTTTGCTCCCTTCCATCCATTCGTCTCATCAGAGGCCAGCAGAGCACCTCCACTTTAGAAAGAGCTGCTCTTCCCTTGGGTGTCCAGCTCCAACACTCCCATCTCCTTCCCCAGGCTGCCCTGAAGATCCTGCGGTCAAGTAGCCCTCACAGGAGGTCACGCTTCACTGAGTACCATGGCCCAGGATGGAGGCCAGCACTGATGAGTCTTTCCCAGAATGGTCTCCAGTTCATTGGTCAAGGCAGCCAACCTCCATACAGCCAGCATCACCTCTGGGAAGAGTCACCTCCCTTTTCCTTCGGTAAATGACTCCATTCCACTCTCTACGTATCGCCCAAGGATTCTGCAGGTGCCTCTTTTTTCCACCACCAGCTCAGACCACGTTCGGAAAGGGAATTTCCACCAGTTCCTGCAGTAACAAGTGAGTTCAACCAAGCGTGAAGCAGGTCACTCTTCTCTTCCACAGCTTTTCACGCCATGTGTTTCGTGTCAGGACCGTGACGAGAGCTAGGCTCAGGGGATTCTTGGGGAAGGCAGCTGCAGCAGCCGTCGCTCGTACGCAGCCTCGCCGCACGTTCCTCCGCGCCGGCTTGAGGTCCCTTCGCGGCGTCGCAAGCCAACACACATCTGCCCCACAGCAGGCGCGCAGTTCCTCCCTTATGATCCAGGAGGACCACGAGCCAAAGATTTATGTACTCCACAGTTTTTATGTGCTCTCAAGAACACTGCAGAGGGAAAACTCTGCCACTCACAAAAGCCTCCATCTGCGAGTTTATTTATCCATGCTGGGAAGGCTGTTTATTCTGCTGCGGGGTGGAAACTACACTGGGATCATGGCTTAATTGTATTGTTTGTCGAATTAATTGCTCTGTTTGATCAGCCTCTCTCCCACAACGCTTGGGGAATGAGACGCTTTTGCTGAAAGGTGGGAAGGGAGATGGTCGAAGCTGCTTTCTCTTGGAAAGGAGCGGGGGTTAGCAAAAGGGGGTGCGGTGGGGGCAGCACATGACCTGCCCACTGCAAATATTGTTGTGTTCAGCGAGACTACGCACCCTAGGCATGGGGCATGGGCCAAAGACAGAGAAGCACATGAATCAGTAGGATACTGGCTTGGGTTTTGGCTTATTTTTCTAGTTGACAAGCACATTAAAGAAAGTCCCCTGGGCTCTAACTGTAGCCCTGATCATTAATCTGGCAGTCTGGTGGCCTCTGGGTGGCCTGTAAACCCGTACTTCAGCACTGAGAATGAAGATCATGGATTGTCCAAGTCACCTGATGAATCGTGGGATCCAGAACAGACAACAGCTCAGTAATATTTTTGTACTAGAGCATTTTCCCCCTCATTTTCATTCCCAGTCTTTTTTTCCTGCTTTTTATATTTTGGCAGTAAATATCCAGTTCAAATGAACTCCTGTCGCATTTCACACTTTTTTTTTCCACTTTCACAGTCACGACATTCAACTTTTTAGGTTTTGTTCCTGCCTCTCCCACTTCCCATACACGCTTCCTTCTGCCTGGTGGCCTTTGGAAGTAACACAATAACTGGTGGCCACATCTGACATGGCATTTCCCACACACACATGTTGTCATTTCCCCTCTTCCTCTCAGTAAAAACATAATTGGCATTAAGACTCCTGATGTACTGGGGTCATTGCTCTTCCAGCACTGCTTACCCAGGCAGGACATTCCTTCACAAGCCATTATGGCCTGTAGAGCCTGATAAACACAAGACAAGAACCAGGTGGGTGATGGTGTGGTCAACCAGGTGACCATATGTCCCCATGGCACCTACAGCCCAAAACAGACAGCAGCTTGATTTCCCCCACTAATCAGACTTGGTTTGGGGAACAGCTCAGGCTAAGAAGGTGAGACTGCTGGAGGACTGATTCTCCAGCCCTGATTCTGCTCCTTCCCATCCCCTCTGTGGACAGGGACTCTTCCTTTTGCAGCAGAGTGTGAGCTGCTGGAGACAGCAAGATGTTTCCATCAGCAGATCTCTCGTGTCTGTGTCAGACCCATTCCTTGCTGATAAGGAATGAATACTGTCTCTGTCTGTCCGGATGCACGTCTCACTCTCGATTTCTCTTTTCTCCCTCATAAAGCTGTCAGGCCAAAAATAACATATTAGTGGAAGAAAAGAATGTCAGGTGTAATATAATAACGCGATCAGGAGGCAGGGGGAGTGTGCGTGCTTGTCTGGCTGCCACGCCAGAGTACCGCTGCGATGGTGATAAATAGTTTCAGCTCAGAAATGCCTTTCACTCCTTCTTCACACCCTTTTCTCCCACTGCCCCACATGTCCCCCTCAGACATAGAAAATAGGATGATAAATAGGAGGGAGTGTTTATTCAACACCTTTCTGCTCCCAGATGCCACCTAGGTTTGATGATGCAGGCAAAGCACACCCTCCCAAGCCAGAGATGGAAGACACAGTGCCACGGGAAGAGCCAGGCCACATCAGCTTACAGGTCGGGCTAGCCCAGGCCTCATTTCTCACAGCAGATGACAGAGGCAAGTACAAACAACTCTTCCCACAGCACACACTCCAGCTTCCAGCAGGCTGCATTCTAGGGATGCGCAAAGATGGAAAGAGTCTCATGCATCCCCTTGTATCTCATAGCCTTACTTCTTATGGGCAAGTCTAAGCCTCCTGTGAAGCTGAAGACAAACTCGGGCATTAAGTGCTAGTTGTGTTTTATTGACAGCATGGTACTGCACCAGGGAATGAGGAACCCCATAAGAGATGATGTCTTCCAGAGCCAGGGCACAGTGGAGAAGGATTTGGGGGATCCTTTTCCTAACAGGCCTAGTGGCCTGCACAGCTCCCTTCTAGCACAGCACCATCAGCAAGGGTGCAGGCTAGTAGGGTCTTCGGAGGCTCTTCTGCAACCCACCTTGCTCATTGTGGGTGGAGGGAAGACCACTTGGCCTTACGGATGTCCAAGAAGGGTGAACAAGCACATATGAAGGGCTGCACCCAAATCTACCTCCTCGTGCTCTCTGACCCTTTATCAGTAAGTCCTTTCCCTGCAGTGTAACACCCTACCCAGGCTGTCCTTACACTGGTCACAGACCAATGCTACTCTGGTGCAATGTAAGGCCCTACCAGCACTCAGTGTGTCCACACTGGACTGGCTGCTTGGCTAAGCGGCCGTGACACCTCCACGTACAGCCACTGCTCGAGGTTTGGCTTGTCCAGGCCACTGGCACATCCCACCGATCCTTGCACAGTCCTCGAACAGCTACAGGAGAGCAGATCCAACAGAGAAATTCTCCCCACTGGAAGGGCATGAAATAGTGACAGCTTCATCCACTACTGCAACTCACTCCCACAGCTCACGTTCTGCTAGCTGTGCTGTGCGATGGAAGTCCTGCCAATCAGCACCACTATGTTGCTCTGACCTGCTCCAAGGTCCTTCTGGGGGTCCACAGATCTGTGTCCTTCAAGCCAAGCAATGGCACAAGGCTGTACTGTCATTTCAGTTACCCTCACCCCTTGGGCAAAACATTCAGGGATCTGCTTGGACATACGTAAGTAGATGTGAGAGGTTAGAACCTTATAAGAAAATCCTTCCTTCCTTTAATGGCTTTTCCAGCCATTTTCATACTTTCAGTATTTTATTCTCCAGTCCAAAGGAACAGCTCCTACTTTCTAATCCCTTAGCTAGTTCTAGATGTGAAAGTCAGGAGGGCCTGATGTTACTCTCTGGCCTGTTCAAGCCATGCCTAGCTCAATGTCCTCCATGAAAACCAATGTCCTGTGTGGGATATCTTTTAGGTAGGTATTCAGGTATTTAGGTAGGTAGGAACAATTTCCTGTGAAGGATAACTGAACCCTGCTTTTGGTAATCTGTTCCAGTATTTAAGCACTTTTTCTGCAAAGGGGAAGAAAAAGAAATAAATGAAGAACAAGATGTGTCTTGCTTCCACAGAGATGTCTGTTATCTTCAACCTGAACCAGTGGGTCACATTTGGGCACCAACTACTAAAGAGCCCTCAGGTACCAGGTGCCTCTCATATGCCTTCTACGCTTCAGGAAACGGCACCAAGTATTTCAGCATTTTCCAAGGAAGAACCCCAGGGCACAACACTATCACATTTCACAGTAGTGCAGATTTTCCATCCCTGAGCTCTGCCTTGAACAATGACATTAATTGAAACGGCTGCAGAAGAGCCAGGGCTGAGATCCAGCTCTGCGACCTGCTCTGAGCGTAGACTTCAGCATGGCTGGTGCAGACCTGCTGGCTCTTAGCCTGTTGCTGAGATGTTCCTCTTTGCTATTAAATATTCTCCCCCCTGCCCATTCCCTTCCACTTCCTCCATCCCATCACCACAAATCCAGGACCAGGGGACCTGACAGGCAGCAGTAGGCCCGGGGCCATCTTGTCCGCTATCCAATTTGGCCTAGTGCCAGCCTGAAGCAGAAGATTCCTACAGACAGCACATATGCAAATCAGGTCTCCTCCTGTATTCTCTAGTAGCCTAAAACTGATTTAACTCTTCAAACGCAAATTGTAAAATCCCTTTCAAAATGTGTGTTACTGTTCCAAAAATTCTGGCTACTTCTGATATGCAAATACAGACCCAGCCTCCTTAAAAAACTTGCCAAATTCTTGATTTTAATTTCATCCAGTAACACTGTATTGCACAGCCTTAATGGAAAGGTGCAGAGCATTTCCTTTAGCAATTGCTAATTAATTCAAAAACTGGTCCCTTCCATTCTCTGTTTTCTATACTGCCCATTTTCATCTTGGTCAGTTGTTGCAGGCGCCTAAAGTACCCATGAAGAGTAACGAAGCAATAAAGTCACTGTGATGATTCTTCAATTAGCTGTACGAAAATGCATACCGTCACCAGAAAACGTTTCATTGCCTAATGAGAATTAATGATCCTGTACCTGGGGGGCTCCGCTTTCTGATCAAAAGAATCCAGTCAAAACCTCTGCAAATTTCTGATTAAGTCAGACAACGGAGGGGAGGAAGGGACGAACTTGGATGCTGAATAGATAATAAAATTCATTTCCACTTTTCTATCCTAGGAAATGGTGAATGTAATAGGCATGACTAAGCAGCTGTGAGAGAAGACATGGACAAATTTGTAAAGCAAAGGGGACTTTAAAGTTCATTTCATTTTCCCTCTCTGCAACAGCATCTGCAATCATATGATGATTTAAAGGCCACCTTTCCCCCTGCAGGAAGTGGGTGAGAAGAGGTGTAATTCAATTTTGCATACCAAGTACAATGGGAGAAGGATAAAGATCAGGAGGGACTAGCTGAACCACTACATGCCTTTGGCACTGTTAAACGTGCATTGCTTTTCCCAGGTCTTCAGGGTACAGGAAAAAATAATGGCACGGTGGCATTTTGCCTCTAACCTTATATATGGCAAGACCACACCACTCACTTCTGGGGACCTAGCCAAAATAAATCCTGATTCAGCCAATGTCGGCTTCATGAGATCCTGGTCTGCCCATAAAACCCCCCATAGAAACCAAGTAACAGTCCTGGGGTTTGCCAGAAGCTGCCACTCATTTTGTGGCATGTTCAGCTCACTGGAAAATGGTCACACTGCTGTTGGCTTACACCTTTCCAAAAGGATTAACTTCATCTCCATGTTATCGCATTCAGATATGGCATCTGGACCACATCATTTTGAGGGAATAGGAAAGAAATTGTCCTAGAGGTGGCAGAGGAAAGAATCAAAGCAGCACATACCACTATCTGGGCACCCTTCATCTGCTCTTCCAGTTCCTCAACTGACAACTTCTTCCAGACAATGTCTAACTCCAAGACTTCACATCTGTGAGTGGCCACAGTGCGAGTGACCGACAAGAAGGGAGCTACATAATGGAGAAAGCAGTGGTGGTGACTTGTCTGCAGTAGCAGGAAGGTCTGAAGAGCTGCTTCCAGCCAGATATGCTGACAAAAGTGCACATTAAAGCACTTGGCTCCACTTTTCCTTGCCCTCCCATGGTGGGTTTGTCCTACTAGTGGGCCATGTCCCAGGCAGGAAATCACTCATTGGTCCTGAGCACAGCCCTGTGCCTTGCTGGAGCCTTCAAGCCCTGGTTGCACAGAGCGGCCTGAACCATCCGAGTGTTCGTTGCCCCAGAGATGCCCTTTCCTGGCCAGGGTTTTTCCCTGTAGGACACTCTGGGAAGGCACTGATGTGTCACTGGCAGGGCAATGCCAGGAGCACGGCACAGGAGAGAAGGGCTCATGCACCCCGGCTCTGCACACCTGTACCCTCCCGTTCAATAATGTCATAAAAGCAAAGACATTTCACAATAAACACGAATAGATCAATAGCATTAGAGCTGCTCTTAATAGCTGCCTCAGGCTTTCCACACTACACCTTCGAAAATGTCCAGTAGTGAGTAATTAATGACCAAACCAAGTAATTACTTTCTTGATTTTTTCTCAAAACTAGAATTCACCGAAAGAACCTGGAGCTTTACTGGTGCTACACAGCAAATTAATTCAGTAAATGCTGATATTACAAGTCTGGGTTGCCTGTTAAAAAACAACACCGCTACAGAGTCTGTCTTTCCTTGCTGTCTCATGTAACCCCTTCAACGCTTCTCCAGCTCCCTGTGGGAAAGCAAGCGAACCCTACCTCACTCTGCATAGCAACCTTGAACAATTTTACTGAGGGTGATTTTGGGCCAGGCAGTAGCAGGATAACTTGTCTTAGAAGAGATCCTAGGAGTTCAGCCTTCCTGTGCACGCAGACAGTGAGTGAGAGAAATTCTCACTGTATGCATTTACCATTGCAATAGTCAGGAGGGGAAAGGGGGGGGGGGACTTCTCTGAGATCCTCTCCAAGGTCCTGCATGGAGTCACGACGGATAGGAGCATCCTGGGTTCAGACTGCTGTCTACAGACAAGCAAGGGATGGGCTAGGAGAGCATCCCTCTAGAAGATGCCTCCTGAGGAGCTCACTGCCCAGCTGTCCTCCCTGCAGAACAAATGGGAAGAATTCCAGATGTGCTGAGACATCTTCATTTTCTCCAGATTTTAGGAAGTCAGCCAGCCTCTCCTGATGTTGCAGGACTGTCCTCATAAATGTAACTTCACCTAGGGCATCGCTTCTTCCAATACTACACTGTCAGCTTTGGCCCAGATCCAAAAGGGATCACCCACAAAGCACCCTGCTCAAGGAGAGAGTCACAGAGTCAAGACAGAAAACTGAACTCCCCTCTCTGGCTCCAGAGCCATCTCCCTGCTCAGCTGAGCACCATGCTACTTGTTAGTGATAAATACAATGTTTCAGGTTTCAAGTCAGCAGAAGTAGAAGTTTCCCACAGTGATTGCCTGAATTTAGGCACCAAGGCACAATCTGAGATTAGTCTCCTGTTACCTCCAACAAGAACAGGTAGGAGAGGTTTTGCCAGGCCTGCCCTTTCAGAGTGACTCTCTCCACCACAAAAGCTGTGAGTGAGACCACAGAAATTCCCTGACACGTCTCAACTCCTTCATCACCTTCCTTTCGCGTGAGCGCAGCACACTTCCGATGCCAATGGTAGCTCCAGCTTAACCTGCGGGGGAGGAGGGTTAACCTTTCAGGTGGCACAGGAGAGAAATCAAAGACAACCAAGTAAATAGCAGTGGATCCAGGAAGGCAAAGAAATAAAAAAAAGAGAAAAGAAGTGGTTAGAGAGAGAGACTGTCTCTGAAAATCAGGACCTCCTGACTCCCTCTCTCCTGGAACAAGAGGATCGATGTACCTCATTTCTTTACACCTATGCTATGGTTTCTGCTATGAGTGACATCTCTGAAAAGAGCCAAGTTGTCATGTCAAGATTACCCATGGTGCTGTCTCTGTCTACTGAAACACCCCAAAACACCAGGACACAGACTCCCAGCAACTGGAGCATGCCCTGCATACAGCTGAAAGCAACATTCACAGTGTAATTCTGAAGAGTCCATCTTTACTGTCTCAAGCATTTATACAGCTTCAATCACCACAATCACTAAGCCTCTGCCTTCTCCATCCTGTCACCGACACCACAGAAGGAATTGCCTGCAGGGCTCTTCCACGGACAGAAAACTGATAGACCTGCATCCTTCTTCACACTCTGGTGAGAAACATGCACAAAACCAGAGGAACTCCTTCAAGTCATCCGAATTTGGCCAAAATGACCACATCTATCCTAGAACCTTACACGAGAGGAGGGATGTGAATTCAGTCTTCAAACACCTCTGGCCTTCATCGTTTGGCCCTTTAGCAATAATCACTCCGAGGGATCTTGAACTCTGTATCTGAAGCCGAACTATTTAAATTATCCTAGATTTCAATCATCTGCAGTGCGAGCTGCTAATAAAATGAGTGCTGTAATTGTGTGTGCTTGTGCATACATGCGTATGTGTCGGCATGAGAAAGAACACAAGTCAATAAGCAAATTACTAAGTAATCCTTCCATCCCCACCAGTAACGAGTTATTTTTCCCTGCTCCCAAGAGCATGGCTCTAGCTTGGGAGTTTAACATTCAATCTGACATGGACCTCCAGTATGCTCTTTTAATCCCTTTAGCACAGTGACAACCTGTAACAAACCCCTCAGGCAGAGGAAGCATTGCATTTCTTTCCCATCTTTCCATTATCATATTTTTAATTGGCTGGCAATATCTTTCGCTATTGTCAAAACAAATTCTGCTAAATCACTTCTGCAGCTTAAGACTGTGGGAGCCGGGAGAGAGAAGCCGAGAAAATCCACTTGCAAATGAAGATTTCTCAGGGTGGATGTACAGCGAGGAGGGGTAGGAGCAGTGTCAGCTCGTGCCTGCTCTGCAGTTCGCTCTGTAAGAGTGGGCCTGCGGACAGCAACCGCAACTGCTGCTGAGGCTTTAATGCAGAGCAGATGACTAAAAGGTGCAAACAGAGATCAATCTGCTGACTTGATCGGAGGGACTGTGAGAGGGAAACACAAATGATTACGGTAAGAAGGATATAAAAAGAAAATATGGTGGCACGAGTCCATCAAGTTCAGAGGCCAATGGTGGAGGGAGATGGATCTTGGAGGATGACGAACAAATAACTAGCGCTACAGAGAAAATCAATTTTAAGAGCGTGAAAAGCAGAACACTCTGCAATGGAGACCCTGTCAGAGGGAACACGGCAAAAGGAAGAGGCAGAGAAGAAGCAAAAGGAAATACAAGTTATGCTAATGCTTGCAAACACCTGATACATGTTACGTGCTTTCTTCTGGCCTTGTCCTTTCTCCCTCCTCCTAGAGGAAAACGGGATTTTGACAAAGCCCAAACTTTATGCAAACAACCCCAGTTGTCCATAGCTTGCTTTTTGTTTTCAAGAAAATGTTTTCCTTTTTGACCATGAGAAGAAAAAGGCAAAGCACTCTCTTCCTAAATAAAAGAAAAATGTGCATGAAAACCGATCAAGCTGAAGCTGCTGGAGAGGGGGTGGGCTGCAGGTTTCGACCCAGTGCTCTCTTCCCCATGTCTCGAGTCTCTCAAGGTAAATACTCAGCACGACCAGAAGAAAATGCAATACAGCTCTGAGCAATTTCTTTTTATCCATCTTCACAGCTGAGGTTAAGATGGAAAAACCTATTCACTCTTGCAGGCTGGGAAGCTAGGCCAGGGGGAAAACCGATTTAAATATATTCCAACCTTTAAGCACACAGGGAATCCCACTGCAGTCAACGAGACAAGTGACATATGGAAATCTACCCCATGCCGAAGCGGTCTGCTGAACAGAGCCTAGGCAGAGTGACAAGAAAGAGATGACACCAACCTAAACAGGACTCTGTGCACTGCGAAGAGCTAAGATGGAGATATCAGGGCTCCCCGTGCACGTTCCAGCTCTGAGGGATGGTACTGGGCCACCTCTTGGCATGATTTCCACCCTCAACACATCAACCAAAGCAGAGGGGAGGACATTCTTCTCAATAAAGGGCCTAGCTTCACCCCTATGGAAAAGGAGGGGTTACGGAGGGTCAGGTTGCAGCAGTTATTTGTTGTCTGCTGTGCTAGACACTCCTTCTTGCAGTCGAAGCTTACTGTTAGATCACGACACGGTCACCATTTCTTAACAAACTGCAAGGGGAAAGCAAAAATCCTGATTTCATTCACACAGTTAAATAGGAAAAGCAAATATAGAGAGAACCTGGCAGTGCAGCTAGGAGGATTATCTTTAAGCACAGAGGCTCCAGTGTATCGGGTGCTTAAAGTCCAGGGAGGGCTGGCTTTGGTGTGTTGGAGAGGCCTTTTTGGGGCTAGTATTGTTTAGTATAAAATGAGACCTAAATAAATCAGCAATGCACAGGATTTGTATGAAAGAAGGCGACAGATCCTGCTCCATAAAGGCACTGAATGGCTCCGTCTCCTAGGGGAGGTTGCATGCAAGTTGCTGCCACCAGCCTTTTCTATCAAGTTAATTCCTCTGCCCTTTTATTACGACGGGCAGCCCATATGCTCGTTTGCAGCTTCGTACAACAAGGGCTATATACAATAATCTGGGCTGGGGGAATACTAAATATCCCTCCTCTGGAGCTAGGCAATATTATATAGCAATATGGGAAACAACTCAGGATACAACCCTTGGTAAAGCAGAGTCCGCACTCCAGGAGCCATGCCCACCATGGAGCATCTGCACTGCACTGAAATATTCACGAGAGAGCTACAAAATATAGAGATAATTCTCCTAATGCCTCCAGCATTTAAAGGCTGATTAGCATTGCTTCTAATATTGCCAGGCCAGGGACTGAAGTGGCACGAGGCATCTGGCCCAGCATTTAAGTGCCAGTGTCAAAGGAGCTGCTGCTAGACCCAGTGGCAGGGAGGCAGAGGCAAAGCTCCTTCCTCCTGGCTTCATCCCTGGACTGTCACCAGGCCTGGGGGCAGCACGTGCACCGGAGATAGGACTCCTGCTCCCAGGGCAAAGGGGACGGAGCCGCAGCTCAGTTCGACACTCACAGTCCTGCTGAGGCTACTGCACTGATGCTAGGGCGAGCTGTGCAACCAGAAATATGAACAGCTCCTACTGAGTTACCCAGGTCTCTGTTGCCCTTGTCCATGCAGGACAGCCATGCAGAGGGAAGTGTAGCACTGGCATTTTTGCACATGCTAGGGTAAGGCACACCTTGCACGTACCTGCTTGTGAACCAGTGAGTTTATCCAAGTTCCAGATCTATGCCTTCATGTTTGCTGCTACTCATCTCTAAATGCATTGAATGGAGACAATTAAAGCTGCTTTAAATCCTAGACAGCTAGAAAGACAGTAAGATGCACAAGGCAAGCAACGCAACCAGGCTCAGTCATGCCAAGTGCTGCAGAGTCACGTAACTCACCTCCAGCAACATGGACAAACAATAAAACATCCTAGTGCAGCACAGATGATGTTTGCCACCAGCTGACATACAACCCAGACAAGCTTCTCATCCAGGTTGCCAAGCCCCAGAATGAAAACAAGTCAGTCAGTACATTACTGGACAAAAAAAGACCAGATGTGCTTCTTTGCAGAGTTTCCTGGAATAAGGACATAATTTCATCAACAGCTGCATCACACAGTGGCCAGTGTGTGCCCTGCAGCAACAAACTTAATACGCCACCATCAAAACTGCAGACTTATCTTTGGAGGGTCTCCCCATCCTGCAAATGTGTGCAGCTGAGCCTGGCTGCCTTCCCACACCACACCTGCCCAAACACACGTCTGCTCCGCAAGCAGAGCAGCAAAGAGCACAAGCAGGTGGATTTGGTTTGAATCACCACAAACGCCTGGAGGGGATTTCCCATCAAGGAGCCCCTTCCTCCCCACCACAGAAAGCCATGGCCACAAAGCTGAAAGGGCCTGGGGTGGGTGCGTCTCTCAGAGGGTACTATTAGGGGAGCAGCAGAGCGAAAACTTGGAGGACAGAAAGCTCACGCTCGAGAAGGTTTCTGATCGGGATTTTTAGCCAAATCTAAAGTTCAGCTGCTAATGCTGAATTCAAGTTCTTAGAAATTTAATCTCTTGGCTGAGGCTGAGCACAGAGCAAGAAAAGCCAAACCCACCAGCCTGAATTTCCAGAGCAGGGGAAGCAAATCTTTGCCACTTCCTTGACTTGGGCTGTGTCTTGATCCTGCAAAAGAGGGGAGCACAGCCCACCCCGCTTTGGTAGCCACCATACACATGGAGTCAGTCTGCCTCCCCGCCCACAGGAAAGTCCCATCCCCAGCCTGTCTCTTCCACATCCTTCACCACAGCCAAGACTTGAGTATCAAGGAGACCTGGAGGTCGAGTCCTGTAAACACCCATCTCCACATGCAGATCCTTACCACATCGAGGGGATCGTTCTCTGCCTCTTATCACTAGCTGGTAGAGCTGATGTCTGAGAACTGCTCCAGACCTTGCAAAGGAGGCTAGGGACAGAAGAGATGGTCCTTTTTCTCCTATGAAAGTTTCAGTGTACTTGGAGATTTCTGCTTGTTCAAAAATGGCAGGAAAACAGCTGATGTTGCACTATTTCACGTGTCTGGCTCCTTGACCCAGGCCACACTGGAATATGTAACAGTGTGCAGGGTTTCTTAATAATAATTTTTATTTTTCCCTTAACCTTTTCTTACACTCCCCAAAGATTCATGTTCAGTTCATGTTTTAGGCAAAAATTTGGACTACTTACCACAGTACCAGGCCCTGACTTTTTATCCAGCAAACGACCTGCCTCAGCACTCCTCCTGCATGGGAGCCAAGGATCAGGGGTGTGAATGGTACCTGGTTTTAGCTTGGCAAAGCTGTAACAACAAGCTGAAAAACAAGCTAAGAGCATGTGTCCCAGATGAAGCCCACGAGGTAGGTAATTGGAGAAAAACACCCAGAGAGACCACTGAACAGCAGGGCGTCCGTCCCTCTGACGCGCACTGCTCTTCCCTAGCTCTGTGTAACGCGAATGTATGCCGAGTTCCTCTACGTGAAAGACAAATACCAAAAGGCTCCAAGAATAAATACAGAGGGCAGACTTGCATTTTCTAACTCCCAAGTTTTCACTTTGGGTTTTATTTGGTATTTCTATACCTTGCTCACTTCTACTCTGAAATACAGCTCCTACTGAGAGGCTTCAGAAAGAGATTTTTCTGGCACTGGAGAAAACACCAGGTTCACAGCCATACAGAGAAATTCTCTGTGAACGGGAAGAGCAAAGCTCCATCTCAGAGATCCACGACTCAGAGGAAATGAGTGGCACCCAGGCACACCTGAGGATCTCAGCTGAGCTATCTACAGAGTAAATACGACAAAAGCTGTGCACCTAACCTCTTCCTCCAGCTACCTTTGCTGCCTGCACAGTGGTCGAGTTTGGCCCAGTCTTGCTGCCATTTGCTCTTCCACGACTTCTCCTTTTAGCAGGCTAGGCTACAGTTGCTGTTTTCTGCAGCTCTAAAATTTGGCTCCTGCCCCCAGGACTTGCATTTCCAAATGGCACTCACCTCTTGTCTTGATCTCAGCTTCCCAAACTACTTGGGAATTATAGTCTGTGCTCTAACCACAGTAATTGTGCCATAATTTGCTTTGCTCCACCTTACAAATTCAGGGCAGTCTTAAAATGGTTTTCTACACTCTCTGCCTGCAACCTAGAGCAGGTCAGATTTACCCAGCTAGCTTTAGGCACCAGCCCAAAGGCTTCCTATATATAACCTGATGGAGCCGGGCAGCACCAGCCCACAACACAACCTCCCTCAGGCTTAAATCACTCTGATAGTGAGACCCTGGAGCAATGTGATAAAGCCAGAACACCTCTATGTATAAACCAAGGGGAAGTGGTGGCTCGCATGTCGCAGCCTGTGCTCGAGTCCCAAAGGACCTGACCTGCCATTTTTCCACTTCCGTTCAAACTGCAGCACTTTCCACTTCGAGCTCAAGGTTTGATCCACACCATGTTGACCAAGATGGCACCTGTCACCATCATGCTGCAGCCAACTGAAATGAAATAAACCTTCTGAATCACTAATATGGATGCAGGGCTAAAATTCATAACTCTAGAGCCTGAGACAGGCTCCCCTCCTTTCCCAAACTGCTGAATGCTAAATCTTCCCATATCTGCCATGTCCATCACACAGACTGTGAGCTTCAGCCGCTAGAGATCTGTTTCCTATAAATTTTTTGCACAGTGCTTACAATGCGTGTAGTCTCTCAAAAATAATGACGGGAGATTGGATAGAGGAGAACAAACAGTTCAGATGAATAGTTTATCTGATGAATTTAGCCTCTTTTCCTGTTCCTGCAATATCAGGTGGACAAATCCAATTTCCTCAAATGCATTTGTTTTTTGAGTTTATTTGACAAATACTTCCCCAAACAATCCTTCTACATTCACTTAGCAAATATTTAAAATATGAACTGCACTGTTTAGTAAATCCCCTGGCATTGCACTATTCCCCACTTGAGTGGAAAAGTTAGGGTTTTTTACCCAATATAATTATTTCTGCATTTCAAATTCAATTTTTGCCAGATTTCTCTCTTTTATTGATAACACAAGATGATTTGGTGGCACTTATTAGGAAAGAAGCCAGTCAGTTGTCTTCTGATGAAATCGAATTTTGCTGGAAAGCAATAATCCAGTGAAGCAGATACATTTCATCAGAAACACCTTACAGCCAAATGACTTTCAGTAGCTCAAGGAAGGATGCCTGTAAGACCTCTGCTTGGATTTCTGCTCTGGGAAATACCTGTCTGTTGTTTTCCCAGGTTTTGGGCATGCATTTGTGTCAGCTGCCTCGCAGCTCTGCATCTTCAGCAGAAAGCTGGGAAGTTTTGGTACAGCCAACGTTCCTTGAGTTGAGTAAGTCCTGCGACAGGCACAGGTTTACAAGGAGAGATGGAGGGGCACAGGAAAACATAAGAGATCAAGAATACAGGTGTTCCAGATATTTTCCTCACTACTCATCTCCCATCCTGCTGATGAAGCTGTATCCACAGAGAAGAGGCTGTAATATCCACAGGAAGGGAATGAGTGATACAGGCTAGTGATTTTCCTTACCACTTTAATACAGACCCTGAGGCAGAGTACAGGCTTACACATCTGGGCTACCTTTGCCCCTGCATCATGGAACCTTCTTAATTGCTCTGAGCACCTTGGCTAGATATGTCTGACCAACCAAATCACCTTCTGTGATGGAATGATTGGATTCATGGATGAAGGAAGACGACTAGATGTCCTTTACCATTGTTTTAGCAAGGCTTTTGACCCTGTCTCCCCACACTATTCTTGTATGTATTTAGGACGGGTAAGAGAATGGTTGGATAGTTAGCCTCCGAGAGTCATGGTTCACAGGTCTATCTGGAGGCCAAGAACAAAGTGGTGTACCACAAGGTTTATTGTGAGACCTACCCTGCGTAACGTCTTATCAGTGACTGGAAGAGGTGCAGGAGTGCGCTCTCATCAAGTCTGCACATGACACCAACACGGACAAACGGAAAATCCTGCTGCAGGATGAGGGGAGCCCCCTTTGCAATGATACAGGCTAGGGACACACTAACTGGGGAGAAGCTCTGCGGAAAAGACTCTACGGGTTTTGGTAGACAGTGAGCTGAGTGCGAGCCAGCAGCATGCCCTGACATCAAAGAAGGCCAAGAGTATCTTGGGCTGCAATACAGAACCACAGCCAGGAAATTGAGGGAAGCCATTATCTCCATCTACTCAGCACTCTTAGACCACATCTAGACATTGTGTCCATTTGTCCACTATGTCTTCCCCACACAACCAAGACATGGACAAATTGAAAAAAGTTCAGCAAAGGTCACCAGGACAGGCAGGGGGCTGAAGCACTTGCCCCATAAGGAGCAGTCAAGGGAGCAGGGCTTAGAGGGACCCAAAAGCATCTTCCAAGGACCTACGTGGGGATTACTGAAAAGACAGAGCCAGGCTCTTCACAGTGGTACACAGCACGAAAGTGAGAAACAACAGAGAAACTGAAATGAGAGGTGCCAAGTGATATAAGAAAGAACTTTTTCTCATGAGGACAGGCAAGCAGTGGAGCAGGCTGCTCAGAGAGGCTGTGCAGGTCCCATCCTCGGAGTTTTTCAAACCTGCCTGGATAAAGCTCTCAGTGCCCTGGTCTGATCTCACAGCTAGCCTCCTGTGAGCAGAAAATTGCACTAGAGGCTTCTCAAAGTCCTTTCCCAGTTGAGCTATTCCAGCCTGTGATCCTAGGAAACCCCTTATCAGTACATGTGAAGCTAACAAAAACGATGGTTACATGGAGCAGTAATGGAGTTTGAGCACATCTTTGTAAAACTTTGTTTCTAGAATTTCTTGTTCTTAAGAAAATTTGAAAAACATTGCATTTCAGTACAAACTGGACCAAATCCAACTTTTAAAAAGTGTAAGGGGACCAAAATCCTGCATTTCAGCAAGCTCAGCTACTAAGACACACCATTTCTGACTGCGAGTAAATCAATTTCTAGGCCCCGTGATTACAAAGAGAAACTCAAGAGGTGGGTCCTTAAGAGTTCAACCACACGGTAGACTGGTTCACTCTAGAGTGAAGCCACAGAGAGAAGAGTTCAAGCCACAAGGCAAATAAAAAGAAATCACAGTTCATTATTTATCAAAATCTCCACTCTGTTTTAAGACTATCTCAGGATATTTTAGTACTGCAGGTATTAAGAGTAGGGAAAAAAAATCTGCAAAAGTGACTTTGAAATTTGCTTTTCATGATTTTTTCTTGCTAGTAAAGATCTCAAGGCTTGAATGTTCTTGGAAAGGTACCAGAGAAAGGCTTTGCAAATTCACTTCAAAATTCTAACAAACGTCACCAAGACCCAATTTTGCTTTTGTCACTCAGCTTTGAAAAACAGCTGAGCAGTTACGAAGAGGGCAGTAAAAGAACGAATGCTTCATTAAACCTGTTTTTCAGACGTAAGAACAACAGACATTATAAACCTATTACTGGAAACGGAGTCTTTTCCGCTCTTTACTCACACGAGAGCCCTTGAATGCAACATTGTGTTGGACAGCAGTTCTTCATATTCCTGTTATTTATTTGTGCCGCAGTGCGACTCTGAGGGATGTGATGAGGACAACCCATCTTTCTAAGGTGGATACCAACACAGGAGGGAGAGCCATCACATCCTCTCTCTAAATGCCCACCCACTGCCATGCTCAGCAAAAAAGTATGAACGCACCAAGCAGGCATCAGACAAAAAGAAATACACAGCTTTTCCGAGACTCGGTGACCTCCTTCCCCCATAGAATAAGTTTCTTTCATCAAAGAATGGCCAGGTGGCAGTTTTGGTAGGGTTTTTTTCTGTTGTTAGTTTTTTTAATCTTCCACCCTACGATGTCAAACATTCACACACGGGTAAAGAGAAAGATGATAATGTGGTTTTAACTCATAGCTCCAGGGTTAGAGCTCTGAAGTGATGCAGGTCTGTATCCCCTCCTCGCCTCAACAGGAGGTAAAACAGCAGCAACCATGTTTCAACAGAGCTTTTTCTGAGTTTGGCTGCCTCGCAGCCCTCCTCCTGCATATTGGATTGCCAGCCCAGTAGAGACCAGCACTCACGCCTCCAGCAAGCGCCCAGCACTTCAGCTCCTGATTCGAACATACCCAAACTTCCAGGGAGATGTTTATGTGAAAACAGCACCCAGCAGCCCTTCTCTGGGTCTCAGAGAGACAAAAGCAACAGGACTTACGAGCTCTGAGGAGGGCCTTTTCCAATCCGTTCTCCCTGGGCAAGGTGGGTTTTGTATGATGCCTCAGAGAAGCCATGCTTTGTTCAAAGAGACTGCAATTGCTCCTGTATATCCTTTAATCCCTGGCTCCGGCTCGTACTCAGCCTGCTTTGCAGAATACTCCTTAATGGACTGGCTCACTCCGGCTACATGCTTTATATCTCTTTAGTGCCACGAGCAGATGGAGTCCAGGGACAGCAGGATTTATATTTCTTGCTTGATCTGCAGCTTGGCTGGGTGGAAATAAAAAACAAGAAAGAGCTAGGAAATGGCATCATAAGAGCATCTCCCTCATGGGCTGTGGAGCCTCTGCATCCTACCTGGGTAGTGTTTGCAGTCATCAGTATTAATCCCATGCTTTCCTCCCCGAATGAGGAGAAGGAGGCCCAGAGGGATGGTCCTCCTCTCTACATCGCCTGATGGATGGAAGGGAGTTTCCAGAAGTGCACTGAGATACTGAGCTAGTGAACTTTGTACATCAGGGCCGATTTATACCGGCAGATAATTTGGCCCAGACCATTTCCTTCAGGGGACGCGAAAGAAAACCAGGAAATGCTTCTGACCTCCAAGGGCTTTAAAGAGAGAGAAAATGAGACAGAGGTATGAAAGGAAACAGCAGGACTGACAAGGGCTGAGGAAGGAGAAGCACAAGAGGCTCCTAAACTCCATGCCCTTCTCTGCATTTAATGGAATCAAAGGGGAAAAGGAAAAGTGGGAGGGGAAAGGAATTACAGCGAATGCAAACCCTTCCGTATTTATTAATCACACCTTTTATTTTGTGAAAAAGCGGTTAGAAATCTATGTCTGCTCAGCCTGGAGTGCAACCCTGGCACTTGCTCCCACCGTTCCCGCCCCTCCTTGCCTGTGCGCAGGAATAATTAATCCATTATGGGGTGGAACATTCACTGCTCTGCCGTAAAAAAGGAGATCTATTTCTCCTTTGCTTTTCCCCTCCTCCCCAAAGAGACATCTGAAACATATCATGTAATAAATGTTTCTTGGATGGAAGGAGCGGTATTGTTCTCTTGCTGTGGAAACAATTCCATCGGTGGGGCCAGCCAGTGCTGAGCGAGGCCGGATACTTCACTCAGCAGCTCTTACGATATCCTGTATGAAAGGGTGGCCTCCAAAGGCCACGTTTTACGCTATCCCCTTTGAAAAGCAGCACTCAGAAGAGAGCAGGATGAACTGGCTCAGCAGAAGGAGACGAGCTCACGCTGTTCTCCGGGCTTTGAGCTGGCCTTCCTCCTGCGAAGGGCGATTCCCTGGACACAGCCACGAGCATTGCTGGCCCAAGGTCAGAGATGGCTCCGGGCACATATTTACGGAGCTACCCAAGGCCCAGTGAGACTGACCGCGGGCACACCAGCCTCAGGGCCTCCAGGACCAAGGTGGTGACCCATCTCCTGCCTGTCCACAATTCCAATTCCAGGCCACCGCAATTCGCACTGCCTTCCTCACCGCATCCCGCCGGTGCACAACAGTGAGCTGGGAGCAGCTATTTCACATAATTCAGGGCAAGGATCACACTTTCCACACGCGTTTCCCTTTCAGTTCAATGCACTCTCCTCTGAGCCTCTGATCCAGAGGACCCAGAAATGCACTGCGGTGGATTTGCAGTTTCCAGCTATAATTGGCCTGATCTCCCTCCAGCAAGCGCTGTGATTTTCATATTCCTTGCCAGCCTGCCACTGAATCTGGATAAGATATTTCACCTTTACATACCTTTTTCGTCTTCCCTGCATGCCTGCTATCCTGTCAGAGTGGCAGGAACTTTCCACTGTGCTCAAATCACACCCAGTGCACAGACAGCTCATCACAGTAAGGATTTCTATTAGCTCCCTAACTAAAAAAAAACCCAAGCATACTGTGCTTTCATACCTCTCTGCTGATATTTAAGAGGCACAAAACAAGCTATTGCTTTAGAAGTTTCTCAAGAAGGATCAGGAGAGTTGCGAGTTACCTGCATAAAAACCTTTTTTTCCGTGGTAATTTGGTGCATTCAAAGCACAGTAATTGCAGGAGCAAGATCAAAACTGCCCAGTGCTGACCTCGCCCCTGATCCCCAGCATCCCATTTGTCAGGGATGTTTCTTACTTCTGCTGACATCCAAATACTCTTGGCACAAAGGAGATACTGGCATTCATTCCTGAACTGCGACGTTTCAGGAGTTCTGGCTAAGACTGCTGTTACACAGGGAGAGTGAAGGGACCCAGCTCCCTAGTGAAGTGATAGGCTGTCTTCTACACTCTATCAGTCTAGATTAGACTTGGGTCACTTCCTTTCTTCATTTCCCCAGCTGATTTTTTTCAGGCTCTTTCAAAGAAACACTTGAGCTCAGTACAATGCTCTTGATTGCAACCAGAACTGGCTGAAAAATACCGAACAAATTGAAAGAAATTTTTCTGTTTCATTCTTTTCTCAAAACATTTCCAGGGTTTTTGGTCAGTACTTGCAACTTTGAAAAATCCCTAGGCTCTGCTATACGAAAAAGCAAAAGCTTTTTCCACCAAGTCAGCAGCATTTCAAAAGTCTGCAAGTTGAGCTTATGGTCATAAAATGACTTCTGTGTCTATCACAGAGAGCTCCTCTCTGCTCTCACCAAGACATCTCTCATACCGGTGTCCTTGCCGCAGAAAAGCCTGCCTCTCCCTTAGCACGTCCTATGAACAGATCCCAAAGTTCTTCATAAGGGCAGCTAGCAACGTTATCTTCCACAGGGGGAAACTGAGGCACCAGGTGGCACTGGCTACCTCAAAGTTGCTCGCAGACTAGCAGCAGAAGCAGGTAGAGACCTGCCAGCGCCGAAGGTCCCATGCAGAGCTCTGTGTGCTACACCGTAATGGGGGTCCAACTCCCCCCTACACACCAACCTCCACACTGCCTTCAAACTGCAGAACACAGTGTCCCCCCCACAACCCCACAGTGCTGCAGAGCTGACTGACATGTATTTTTCCTCCACCACATCATCTGCTTTCGAGGATCTCACTGGCTGATTTCTGCTCCCGCGCACCTTATTCCGTGTCTCCCAGGAAGGCAGCATATTTCATTACAAACAACAAGCAAAACAACCACCCACCCAAACTGCCCAGTCTTTCTGGCAGAGGGGAGGGGTTTCCGCATTGCTCATTTTCTTCCACGTCGAATTAACACAAGCTAAACAATTTCCTTCCTTCCCCCACACACTTCTCCTCCAGGCTTTTTTCTCCTCCCCTCCCTTTTCTTTTCCATTTCAGCTACCTCAAGCAGAAGGCCCTCCGAGGCACTAGCGACTTCAAAGACACCAGGTCCAATGTGCGGCAAGTGATAAAAACCTACACAGCTTGTGTTGGGCAAATTAATATCCCCTCCAGAGCCACCGGCTCCTCAGTCCCGGCAGCACTATAATGAGATGTTAGAGCGAAGGGGAGGGGGACACAATGCAGAAGGGGAGATGTATTTAATGTATGCAAATTGACTAGCATGCAAATTGCCACTGAGTTAAAAATAACACATGGCACGAGGAGTCCAATTTTTTAAAACATTTGTTTATTCATTAGGGTAATATCTATTATCAACCTCCTCATTTCTTTCTGCGCTAAATGCTCACTTTTCGAGAAGTTAGCTTTTTGCAGATTTTGTGGTAACTGAGATTTCCCACTGATCTCAGCAGCACCGGGTCCTTTTTCTTTTCTTTCCTTCCGCCATGCTCATATGTTGCAGGAATTAAAGCCACCTTTTCTCGTAAGGGAGAGATGCTCAGAGAAAACTGATGAACTTCAAGGACAAAAGCTAATTCAGCCACCCAGAGAGGCTCCCGCTAACTGGAGCCTGCTCACAGGCTAGGCCAGAGCCGTGTAATACCCGTCCTGGGTGGGTTTGGCTCACAGCAGCAAAATTGCACTGAAGGCACAACGCCAGGCTCGGCTTTTGATAAATCAACAGCGTAAGCTCATCCTCCTCGCAGACAGAGGTCTGCAGGGCAGCTTTTCCTCTGGAAGGCTCCACGCACTTGTTGGAGCCATAATCATGCTGTTAAGCACAGGGAGAGCTACTGAGAGTGGTCAGTGTGTCAGAGCGATCCCAGACAAATGATCTCAAGCCGAAACTATTGCTAACGGCACTTCGAGTTGCAAAGGAATAATTTGCACAATGTCAAATGAGAGCTGTTCTAAGGATCATATGCTTTCTAGACCACGGTTATACATCAAGGAAGTTCTACCACCTGGGAAGCCATTCACAAAATAAAAATACGTGCTCTGTAGGATGTTTTGATACTGAGACTTCCTGTTTGCAGCAGGTTTAGGAAGGATCCCAAGTGGGAAATACTTCTTGGCCATGCATATCTAGAGTAGTTCTTCCTTGGTAACCTTGCTAAAACACATTAACATCTTCCAGTCTTTAGACAGACATGCTTTGTGAGATAAGAGATGTGCTCGCATTTCTACTGTATCAAAATTGTATTTTCATTAGACTGAAGCACAGAGAGACAGAGGGAGACCCGGTGAGCTGCAAAGGTCCTACACAGAGCTTGTGTTGGAGCAGAGGACCAGCAACCAGGCAGAAGCAACAGCGGTCCCCACACAAGATGATGAATACGGCAATCCACACAAAACTCAACCGTAGCTGTAGCAAATGAAGCTGGATCAGAGCTGGTCTCAGTTGGACTGTTTCCAGGTCCTAGAGGAGCATGTTCTGGGGTTCCTTTTTTGATCATTTACTATTACTTAGCCAACTCTGGCAATGTTACAATGCTAGTATAATCCTGCAGCACTTTCCAGTGAGCAGGAGATCTGCTCCTTCACTGGTTAACTCTGCCCCTCTTGGGAACCTTGTTCTCCTGTCTCACGTCTGAAAAGAGCTGTAAAATTCATATGGAGCCTAAAAGGAGTTGAATTGCAGCAATTACCATTACTAATTTTATTTCAGCTAAAATCTTAAATCGGTACCCAAACAGATATTCATACTACCAAGAACTGGACTCGCCATTCAAGGCGAAGAATGGCAAAGAGTGAGGCTATGCTGAGACACCCAAGCAGCAAAGCTGAGTTCCTCCCTCGAAACACTACCTGAATGTCCACAGCCCACTGGGAACAGGCTGCTTCTCCTCAGCCCTGCCCCAAAACTAAATGTACCTGTGCACAGTTGTGTCAGCAGCAAGGGTGGATTTAAAATGATTGGGTTAAACTGCATTAACTCCCACGTAGACATGGTCACTCCAGATTCAAGCAGCCATTGCTCAGTTTAACACAAGTCACTTCAATTTAACCTAATTCACTACCCAAATACATAAGCTGAACCAAATAAAGGTTAATGATTGTGAATGAGTACTTCCCCAGAAGATAGTGATCCATTCTGAGCTTACATTTAAACTCAACACAGACTAACAGCCCACTGGCAGACACCATCTCTCATCCCTCCACCTAGACCTCCAGCTTGGAAGAGCTACAGTTAATTAGAAGAGCCCAGCTAAATCCAGAGCAGAAGCAAAATACCCGAGGGTCAGGTGGTGACCCTTAAATACAGCAGCAGCAAAGGTCATAAGTTGGGTCAGCAAAAGCATACCTTCACTACACATCTTACTTTCAGAATCTCTTAATTAAAGGAAGTTTAAGCACGCCAAGAAGTGGGATGTGAATGGGAAGAACAGGAAGAAAGTGGAACAGAGAGAACATGGTCCACACGGCCACTTCCTACTGACAGACGTAGGACAGAGAATCACAAAGAGAAGCTCTCTCCATCTGCTCAGCTGTGGCAAAATTAAGTTGAAATTGCTATGAAGAGGAAGCTGCTGGTCACACTGCAATGCTGGTCACTACTGTTCACCCATGGCACAGACATGGCATTACAGCAACAAGCTCTGCAGGGATATGGATGATGGTAAATCAGAATCAAAACACAGGGCCAAGAGGAAGCAAAATGGGATTAAACAAACCCATAGATAACAGATCAATAAACAGAGTAAATGGACAAGACAGATATGCACCTTCTAACACCCCTCTTGCAATGACCGTGGATGTTTAGAGGCACAAGCAGAGTGGATGGCAGAGAGGGGCCAAACTTGCATGCCCCCTCTACTGCACACTCTCTCTGCAGGGCATCTGCTGCCGACAGAGGCAGGGTGCTCGGCAAGACCTGACCCGATTCTATGAGGCACTTATGTCCCAAAGGGACAGCCTGCAGGCAGCTGCTGCCCAGGTCCCCTTATTCCTCTCTCCAAGCCTTCCAGCTCCTGGCCCACACAGTCCCATTGCTGAGGCAGGCAGCAAACTCTTCTACCCAGAAAAGGATTGCGAATACTCCTTACATGGTCTTGGATGCTCTTTTCACTTTTGCCGAGTCAGATGTTTCTTTCAGATACTCCCCAGGCAATTCCTCTCTCCCAACCCCATGCTCCTCCACTCCCAATTAGTCATTGCCAGTGACATGGCCCAGAGGTTACAGAGCGCTGGTGGCTATCTCTGCCACTGTGGGCCGAGGTGAATGATCCTGCCAGGTGGTGTATTTTTCCAAGGATGAATAGCGACTGCACACAGAATGGCCCTGAATCTCAACAAGCTGCCACCGGGCTACAAAGGTTCACTGATGTTTTTCCCAGTGTCAGTCACACACAAATAGATAATCCTGGCCAGCCTGAATCCCGTGGGCCCCTCCCTTTCTCATTCACAAAGCTCCGGCAGCCGCCGGTGAGAAAATGCAGGATTAGGAGAACATCTGAATATGGTGCTCCACCTGCTCCCTTTACTGCACGCTCAGGGTGGAGCTACCTCCTGAATGTCAGAGTTTCCCAAGGAGGTGGGGGGCTCAGAGCTCACTTAATCACAAAGTTATTTAACGTACCTTCCTTTCTAGGGTATCAAACTACTTTGTTTAGCCAACAGCTACCAGATAGCTACAAGACTTGCTGTTGACCTGTTGTATGAAGATTGCTCAGAACTGCTCATCAAGTGCTTGCCCAAGAATTAAGTGCCCCCTGTTAGCTAAATCCTTCTCTGCTTCCTTGATCTAACACATAGCCAGCTATCCCAGACCAGGGACAGACAGACTTCTCCATTCCTAGGTGAGTTTTTTTGTTCATTCAGTAGTGTCAGTGATCGCAGCAGGCACTGCAACCTTAAGACTTACAGATTATAGAAGAGAGGGTGCTGAATTGGAGCTCATCTCAAATTAGCCAGCAGTATTAGGAATTCCCATGTTCTCTGTAAGGTTTTAGTTAGTGTCATTGGAATTGCCTGGAAATATTCTCCATCAAACAACAGAGATTGGAAGGGTTTTGTAATTAACTGTATGAGAGAAGACAGAAATTTCCTGCTCTCCCCAATCCTGCAAAAATTAGAACTGCTAAGAAAGCGGCAGCATATAAGCCTGACAGCAGAGCACAGGAGATGGAGCAGTCTCAGTGAAACATGCATTCAGCAGCACATCAAGTTCACCTTAATCATATGGGGTACATCAGGCGGCTATTTTCATAAGGAGGAACACGCCCAAAGGACCAAATAGCGGAGGCCTGAAAATTAAGAGCCTTCACAGCTCAAAGCACAGGAGTATGCTCTGTGAAACATTAATTTTCCAATGCTGCAGCAGCAGGCAGGGCTGTCAAACAGCTGCTGGAGCAAACCCAGGCACCTCCAGGCCTGCTGTTACCTGACCTGGGCATTTTAACTACGGCATTCTCTTCCAGATCCATTAATTCCTGCCAAATGCAGCAGCTCAGGAGAACAGCTGAGAAGAAACAATGCAGTTTGTTGATGCCCATCACATAGCACAGTCCATGCTGGGTTCTCTGCAGGCCTTGAGCCCAACTCTCAGATCCTGGATTCAAGTAAGATGTTAATTTTTGAAAGGATCCGCTTGGCCCATGGCCTTTTGCTCAGGATCGTTAAAGTCACAGCTAAAAGGAGAACCCAGAACTGTCCCAACCATCATTTTTCTACCTCCCCCCTGAAACTGTTTCATCATTGTTGCTCTGGTTTCAGTTCAGCTCCCAGCTTACCTTCCTGCTGTCCAAATACGGCCCTCCCACTATGATGGGGAAAATCAAGGTACCGCAGTAGTAATGACTTACTGCTCACAAAAAGTGAATTGCACCCTGAAGACCTAGGGGTAAGTGACCTCCGTGAATACTGTTACACATTCTTCCTTTGAGGATGCTGTGTCTAAGCACCAGGGTTACACAATAAAACAGAGACTAATGCAGAGCAGAACAGAGTATTCCTAGGCCAGAATACCAAACAGAACAGAGGTTAACTTGTCATGCTGTCTGCCCCTTTCCCATACATTTTAGAGAAAGCTTCCTTTCCCCAACTCCAGCCCCAGCTTTCAGGTCAGACTTTGCAAATGTAAGGGGGTTAAAGGCTTGTATTGGGAGCAAGCTTAACTTCCATCCTGGAGTTCCTGGATAGTCAAGTCCCAGGCAGACTTTCCAGCCAGCCCATACTTTTTCCCTCACCCCTGCTCAAGCAGGTCTAGCCAGGCAGAGTCACCTGGGAAATCCCTTATCGCAGTTTAGGCTGGTGGAGATGTGAATACCTGTGAATTCCTGTTCTCTGCAGGTCTGTCCACACAACATCTGGTAGCAATATTCAATTCCTTTGAGCTTTCGCTCCTAGGATTTTTCTTGCCCAGGAAGGTTGGAACTAGAAGCCCTTGGAACAGAAACACTGAATTCCTGTAATGGTGCTGGTTTTCCTCTGAAATCTCTGGGCTTAACTGATGTCAACCACACTAGAAAATCTGCTCCTCTGGACCTGTGCTGGGGCTGAAAACCAAGCCTTAACACCTGCCATTTGCACTGGGAAAGCTGCAGCAAGATTTACAGAGTCCCAATACCGGTAGTTCAGCAAACTATTAACTACTTTGACCCTTAGGAAGCACCAGGGAAAGCATTTGGGGTTTGGATCACTGTCCCATCTGCTTCAAAAAGCAACTTCAGCAAGAGATGAAGAGCCAAGAGCAAGCGAGGAAACGGAATTGCTTCATAGGGTTTTGCATTATACCTTAGCAGAAGGCAATCTATTTAAGTCCTTCTCGGCATAATATCCTCCGTGCTTTACTCTGTTTAAAAAACAGTTTGAAGGCCAGGCAAAAGCAGTTGTTACAGAATATTGTTCTCCTTTCAGAAAAACATTTCCAAGGTTTTCCCCTTGCACTCACACAGCAGAGGACTATCTCCCAGAAACTGCTAGCAGGCATTCACATTCTTTCTCCTAAATGGGCAAGAAATGAGGCACAAGTAGCACTGGATAGGATGTGGAAGAGGGAAGAGCAAAAGAATGGTTCCTGGTGTGTGCTAGAAGGCACCAGGGAGAGGCAACGCACACTGCAGGGGAACAGCCGGAGGATTTCTGGCTGGAAGGAAGGTTTTGGGACAGCGGTTAGTTGGAGCACAGGTTAACTTGCTAATCAATAAACCAAGAATAAGGCAGAAGCATGAATGCTTTTTTTTAAAAAAAAAAAAATAGCAAAGGGTATAAAATGCTGTTAGGAATTCTGATAACAAAGAAGCTTGTATTTGTGGTGGCTGCTTCTGACCTGCTGACATTTCTGCATGTCCATGATCTGTATGTGGGGGCTGTCACTTTAAATTTGAATTTCCTGATTTTTCTATCTCAATAGTCTGATTCTTTTTGTTCATACAGTGTAAATATTTACAAACCCTAACTCTAGCCAATGAAGGCATTCTGTTCCAGAATCTTCTTTTTTGTTTGTTTAAAAACAGTTTTGCAAATCGTTGCCTAACACTTTAATTTCTATTAAAAAAGCAACACAGTAAAAAGATATAGGAACTAGGGAACAGACCACAATGTTGACAATAAACATTCAAGGGAGTTTGAGCAGTGGAAAATGGCTGATAACAGTTGCAGAAAAAACAAAGGATAATAGCATAGTAACTTCAGACAAGGACAGGTCACCAATACATAGGAAATCCGTTTTCTCAGTAAACGGATGGCGTTTCAACACTTTCACGCAAGTGAATGCGAGATCGTAAACAGACAAAAAGGATTCAAGCTTAACACCCACTCAAGGCTTTGGCACCTCTTCTCCAGCCAGAGGAGCTGACTCCACACTCTTCAAACATCTAGAAAGCTGCAAACAAAACTAAGCTCAGGAAAGAAGCAACCAGCTCCCCATTTAACAAGCATTTGTCATCCCTAAGTACCCAGCAGCCCACGCAGGCAATGTTGTCTTGAAGTGCATTGCACTTCATTGGGCTTCTGAAGGAGGGTTTAGTGAGCCCTGCTTGGGGGCAGCTGAGCAAAGGTCAGGGAAGACATCTGACTAAATGCAGCCATCCAACACCAAGCAGAGGCTAGCCACGCTAATGGTTTCTCTGCCTGGTAGAGTAAGGAGGGAGTTGTATTTTACATTGCTATCCGATGCTGGTAAGGCCATTACTAGAATGTCAGTTTTTGTATTCCTGCTTCAAAAAAAAAAAAGTGTCAAAATTGAAAGTTCAAACAATAGCTATGATAATAATTTAGGGTGTGAGAATTCAGCCTTAATGAGAGAGCCTTAAGGAGTTCAGTCAATTTAGTTTCCTAACAAAGTTAGAAGGCAATTTGATTCATACACAAATATTCCTACACAAAACAGTTTCTGATATTAGCAGTTCTTTTAACCTTGCTAACTGCAATCCAACAGCTGGAAGCTGCAGTTTGAAATGCCCCAAAAATGTATCTTAGGTGAAAATTGTTGCCATATGGGTCTACGACATTTAAATGTCTTACCAAGAGACAGTCATATTACGTTGAGTTTAGATGTCTTTCCAGAAGAGATGTTCCCATTCATTTAAAGTGGTCAACTATGTGCCCAAAATTCAGAGGCAACATCCTCTAGCTTGAATTATGCTGAAGCCAAAGTGGTACCACGCCAAACTAGACCCCCCCATATTCATCCATACCAAGAATTCACTGCCCCACATCCTAGAAAGCGGGAGTGGAGTGACATGGTACATCTGTCTGCTCTCCCTACTCGTTCCATGGCTCTGTGGAGGAGGGCAAATCAGATGCCCCGATACCATCTTCTTGCTTTTGTGAGATGCACTACCAGTTGGTAGGATAGATTTGCCTTGCTTTTGTGAGACGCGTGGATGAAGGAAGCCTACTTTCCACCTGCCCATGCACTTCACAAACAACATTTCCAGGCAGCTTTAAGCTGAGAGTTCTTCTGTTTGGCTCATTGCAATGTTCTCTCACATGGTCCCCTTGGGTAGTCCTACCCACGCCAGGGCAGACCTCACTCAGCAGCCAGCCTGGAGGGGACAGCAGCAGTTTGACCTGAGGGTTGCCTGGTGATCACTGTCCCTACTTCCCACAGCTCTCCTACATCCAGCAATTGCCCACTGCATTGTGGTTGCAGCTCTGATTTCCCCAAAGCCCCATCCCTCATCTATCACAGTTCCAGAGACAATAGCAGAGGTAAAGGCAATTCATACCTTACAAAGGTCTTACAAATCAAGGTGAGAAGGTCTCCTAGACCACATAGCTGCACAAGTCTTTGCTTTGCTCTACTCTCTGCCTGCTTGTTAGAGGAACACAAATACACAAGCAGGGACAGGGTCGGAGCTAATCTGGTGTGGGATAGCAAAGGGAAATGCAGAAGGGGAAGAAAGCTCTAGCTATTTGCACTACCATCACTCCCAAAAGGGAGCACCAGAATGGGCAACCTGGTAGCTCTAGTGGATAGAGATGGAGAGACAAGGCTCTGAGCAGAGATAAATACTGGCGATAGATGATGCATCACATACCCCACACACACACAATATATAGCTGTTTGACTCTATTAAGTAGATGGATGGCAGGGAATTTAAGAAGAGAAATAGATTTTTTTGCTAAGCTAATTAGCTAAAAAGGCTTGTCTGGAAACATGGGCCCCATTGTGTCTGAAGTCTGCTGACACATGTCTTGGAGCAACATTTTTCTTCTCTGTTATTATTCTGCCTCCCAGAGCATCCTTCACAGACACAGAGAGGGGGGAGGGTTATCTCCTGCAGCAAACCACTGGTCCCCAAGCTACCCAGAAAGATGTTTAATTTAGGTGGCTGAATAGTGATACTCTAAACACGTATATATATGCATATATATACGTGCATGTGTGTGTGTATCTATATAGACAAGAATACACACATACTTTTATATGTACTTATACATATGTACACAGATATAGATGTATTGATACAGATAGATACATAAATTACATCAGTCTTCCAAAAATCTGTAAACCGTATCTCACAGATTATGGTCATCTCTCGCTTTACAGAATCACTTACAAATTATAGAAAATCTGTAATCATTCTGTAAATGATTTTGTGGGGTTTCTTTGGAGCCCCGAGTCACAGTGACAGGTCTGGAGAGTACACAAGATCCCGGTACAAGAAGGCTCTGAAAGGCCAGCAATGCACTAGGCAGTCAGTTACACAGGTACAGACAGTTCCCTTCTGATCCAGGCTGTATGGGCTGCACCCATACACCAGAAACTCTTGATCTGAAAAAAGCAGGTGGAGGTTTGATTGGAGTATGAAAGAGCAAAGTTTGCAGTGAAAACCAGTTTGCTGCTTCACATTAACTTGCCTCATAATTTAACAGAAAAAAACAAAGGGCACTTGACCAAACAGAAAGGCTGCAGATTTGAGACAAACAAAAGAAAAACATCCCTTCACCATGCACAGTCACTTCTGGAATCCACTGCCCCAGGAAATTATGGAGACGTGCACCAGTGGAATAGACATTTTAAGGAACTGGATAATTTTATGAGCATTAATAACATTTGCAGCTATGCAAGCTAATAAAATGTTACAAGGGTAATCAAACTTCATGCTTCGATGTGTAAACTGATCACCTGTGAGCACTGGGAAGGAATTTCCTCTGTGGTGCTGTTGAGCAGAGCAAGTAGCCAGCTGCACCATGGGGGTTTTTAATCAGTGTCACTGCTGCTGCTATGTCTTTGATTTGTTTCTTCCTCCTGCAGCAGCATGTGCTGGAACCCACCAAACAGACTAAGCCCACAACATCAGTAAGAATTTTGCTGTCAGCTTCCTAAGGTTTCCTGGTATAGCCTTCACATAACATATCTCCCACAATCTGAAAAGCATATTGTCTTCAACTGGGACTAGACTTCTTATGTCCCTGCAAGCAGGCTCACGCCAGGATTAACTCGTACTTCTAGGACTACGGATCCTACAATTACTCTTTATTGCTTCCATACTGCACAGGTTGCATTGACCGATGAAGCATTGGCTCTTCAGTTAACATTGCTCAGATCCATATTACAAAAGAGCTCCAAGGAACTGCAAGCTAAGCTGGGCAGCTTCAGAGTTATCTTTACCAATTCAGAACTACTCAATCGGTTATCTATAACATACAAGAAGCAACCTTGGTATTTCCAATGTTTTCTAGTCCTGAAGATAATGCCCCAGTAATTAATGAACTGGCAGAAAATGCTGCAATCTGCTTTCACAGGCTTTGCAGAAATGACAGACTTTGCTCCTGTGTCTACCCTTATGTTAGAGGGAATCCAGATACAATTCAACCAGCTGGAGAAGAGGCTGAAAGGATGATGAAACATAGCAAAAGTGTCATAATAATCCTACCATTTAAAAATAACCAGCACACGGGTTTGCAGACATAAGTCCAAAAGGCTGAAGGGGACAGTTGTGGGCTCCCAGGCACCTGGAAGAAGAACACAAAAGGCACGATGAGACTAGAAATCAAGGAGAGACCTGTTCCAGGAGCCTTCGCTGTCCGAAACAGAAGAGGGGGACTAGATTAGCAAAACATCTGCTCAGGGCTCCTTGCTGGCTCACTGCAGGCAGGCCCGCAGCAGTCTGGTGTGCTCTCATGTGAAGCACCGGCCTGGGGAACAGGGCAGTGCAGCCCCTGCCTCACCCCCCTCCCTCCGGCATGGTTAGAAACCACACTTATCACCATGGCAACCAAATACCAAAGCGAATAGTTCACTAAATAATCCCAACAGCCTAACAGAGACCTGGTTTCACTGCTTTTGTTCCGTCTGCTCCCGGGAGTGCCTCTTCTTCAGTCCCAGAGCCAGTGGTCTTTCCTTTTCTCAGCCTTTCTTGGGAGAGGCAAGACACGCTTCTGTGGGACAGGAGAAAAGCACAAGAATAAAATGCTTCACTTTTGATGCAGGCTCTTTTGTATTCATGGATTTCTCATGTAAACATGAGCTGGCATGCTCTAACCACTACCACGAGACTTGGCCAATTAATGCAGCCACACATACATCTTGGCCCATAATCTCAATTCCCAGGTGATATTTGCTCTCCTTCCCACTTGTTCTGAGAGAACATCAGCCTAATATTATTATTCTGGGAAAGAGGAGGAAAAGACCCAGAGATTACACGTGCAATGCTTCCCATGGCACCCTCTGAAAAAGCAGCTGTATTTTAAGCAAAGAGTCAGTCACTCCTTCATCCCCTAACAATCATCTGAACCCTGAGAGGAATCTACAGGCCACAAAACTCATGTTTTGGGTGGGGTTTTTTTTTTTTTTTTTTTGAGTAAACTGCACCTGCGAACATTTGCTGCCCTCCAAAGACCCTACCAAATTACGCTCTCCTCAGAAATATCAACAGATGGCCCAGAATACGATATGCCCCAAGAAAGCAATAAGGTCCCACATCAGGACAGGAAAAGTGCTTTAAATCACAGTCATAAGGGAAGAAAGAGATTAGGTGGCAAGCAGAACCAACGATTAAGCACTGTGATCGGAGACAGGCGCTGACAGAACTGCACACGATGTTGAACACATGAACCTCAGCATGGTGACAACACTTATGGGCCCAGATAGATGTTAAAATTATAGGCAATAAAGTATGACGCCATAATGACGTCATGGAGAAATTTAATCCCTGACTCAGAGGCTATCAGTTACTGTTTTATTTTAGTATCTGTCATTTCCTGCAGGAACGATGAGCAGAATCAATCATTTCATGGGTCTTTATGCCCACTATAAATTTTGATCACTTATGTCTCGTAACCGTCTTCTCGTATCCACACGAGTCCATCTGTCGGCTCCTGTGATTTTTCTGCAATATCCTGATTCTACAAAACCCATAAGCACACTTCAGGCATAATCACAGCAAATAAATGAAATTCATGGCCATTGTGAGTTCGCAGGCATTTGGCTTTGGGGTTTGGAGATACCCAGCAGCTCCGCATTTAGTCTCGTTCACCGTCACACTGCCGCAGACCAGTGCACTACAGACTAGCCTTTTGACACTCACGTAACCTTTTAAAGTCATTTCAAAACACGTTTTGACAAGCACTGCGAGGCAGCTGCTTCGAGAAGATCACCAGTCGCAGGCTGCCCATCTCCACCTCCCTTCCACCAAGACATGTGGCAGATTATGCTAGTAAGAGTATTATTTTTACATAAATGTAAAACACGCAGCACAGCGGGTTACCTCGGAGGCCGAGGTGAACATGCTTTGTCAGCGAAGTTTAGGCAGATGGAGTATTTTGGGGGTGTTGTTTCATTTTTATGAGTAGATACTAATCCACCTACTTTTACAAATAAGATAAGGCTCTCATGGTCTTAGAGACAGACAATTAACTCAGTCTCCATAAGACCTCCAGCCGCGATAAGGGATGGATTTTTCATTAGATTTTTTTGATAGACAAGAGATGTCCTTTGTCTCTGCCTCCTTTTTTTATTTTACCTGCTCCTGTGAAAAACAAAACACCAACACTACCTGACAGATAACTCACAGAATTATCAGAATATATCAGACACCTCTTGACTGTGTCATTTCCAGTCATAAACTAGGAAACTTCTCCAACACGCTGAACTGCTCTTTCCAATTTCCTGCCCTCAGTAATATTAGACTAGTCCAAACAAACTATCAGGTCTTTACTGGCTATCTTGGAAGTACAGAAATATCCTTCAATTTGCTCCCAACCCAGCTGCAAAATCGGATTCCCCACACGTATTAGGCTAGTAGGACTGACTCATTTTCATCAATTCCAACTACACTTGTCTTGCATACTTCATTACATACTGAAGCGATCCTTCTATCTTATCAGTCCGATGGAAAAATGATTGTCAGTCACTTGGGACTTTCTCGATATCCTTGACTCATTTTCAAAATCCCTGGCCAGGATGCTTAATGGTGGTGCCTTTAAGCGAGTCCAACTGATAAGCATCAAACACTGTATCAGGTCTTAACACATTTTTAACTGTTTGTTGATGTACAGAATAACCTTGTTGATGCATAATTCCAGAAAATCACATCAATGTTTTGTCATAAAGTATTTTAACTTCTACTAAGAGAAACTACAGTAACAGTATCAACTGGATCACAACTCAGTGTAGAGTTCACTTCATTTTCAAGATATTTCATAAGATAGTCTACAGCAGAATCTCAATTCATTACTTCTGCACAAAGATCAAGGATAACACGGGGTTTTTGGAGATGAAAGAACTTTGTAAGTCACCTTCTCCATTCTGACAGGCAATGAACAACCCTGAGAATAAAGCAACCACATTTAAGAAGGGCTGTTGGACAAGTCAGTTCTGACAGAGTTTTGGGGAGGCTGTTGGTATTCAGAGAGGGCAAAGAGCTGCTAAAACTTGCCAGATAATAGCCCAATTCAATTCTCAAGTCTTGTCACAAAATCACTGTATCATTTCAGAGCTGCACCTTTGATTACTTGTAGGCTTTCTGGAAGTGAGAGTTCGCACTAATATCCAGCGTTGAGATTGATAAAAAAAAAAAAAAGAACGGGTGAAATTTTTCTTAACACAGTTGCTATGTTCTTCATCAGTATCATATGAGTAACAGATAATTTTAGGCAACTTCTGAAAGACAGCAGTCTGCCTGCAACAGTCATCACACTCAAATTGTGAATATTCCTCTGAAACACTACTTTCCAAGGGCAGGTGCACTGAACAGTATCTCCCGTCCACACCAACTACACTGCGTATGCTAACATACGCCACAGCTATACATGCGTCAAGCAGGAGATTCCCCTCTCCAGATACAAAGGTGGGCCACAAATTGATTGTGTTACATAAAAGCTGCTGTGGCTAGATACATAAATGTAACTCTGAGAGCAAAACATTCAAAGCTTATATGGCCATAGGGTTAGCAATTACTGATTTTATTGCTGCTTCAACTATTATGACAGGCACTGAAATAAACTTCATTTAAATGGCACACACTCATCTAAAAATGCATTTTTTGTAGAAATTCCTCTAGGATGTCATCGTGCTATACATGGCTTTGTTTCGAGACCTCTCCAGACAGCAGCTCAGGCAAAACATACGAGTCTTCCAGCTTGCCAAGTTTCACGCTTGTTACTATTAAGCCTGAATTGTGAACATTTTCTACACAGTGACTCCATGAATGAGATGAAGGAAGGCTCCTTGCCACTAAGTGTTGGCTGAGCATGTGCAACACGCACCAGCTCGATTGCTGCAGCAACCTTTTAACGCCAGGTGAGCAGCTCTCCGCTTTGCGCGGTAACCAAGTGAGCAGAACTCATGTTGGGAGCAGGTAGGACAAGTTCAATTTCCTTCCCTGACTGCAGGGATCCAAAATTACCTCTCACATCACCCTGCAGCATTCCCTAAACACTGGGTTTCTCATTGCTCCAGACACTGTATTTCCACTGTACCTTTGATTCAGGATCTTTCCTTTGAAGCCAGAACTAAAGCCCAGAAGTTTCCCCTTGTTCCTGCTCTCCCAGTACCCCAGATAATAAGCAGAGACAGGCATCCCTACCTACCTACTGGTACGTTGAACCCCCATCCTCTTAGCACAGTGGCAAAGCCGCACCATGCCAGAAGACAAGATGAGCTGAGCAGTCATTCAGTTCATCTAGTCCAGGGACCAAATCCGTCCCAAATCTAAGGCTTCATCTATACGTTCCTGCCATCAAAAACCATGGACATCTCTCACAAGAGATTCTGGGTCCCAGTTCAGACTGGTTGCATTCCTGAAAGACAGGGTCCCAAGGTAATGGCCTTACCACATCACTCTTCTCAAATATTTAGAAAAGGGATGCTATGACAGACGTTTGATTTGGGAGCCATCACATCTACCCACAGAGCAGTGAAGAAAATCTGTGATGTTCTTCCATTTCAATGTTAGGTCACTACAAATTACAGCTTGATTAATCTTTCCTTGAATCCATCCACGTATTTCCGTAACAATATGATCCTAGCTACTGTGCTATCCAGGCAACTTGAGGCCATAAATAAAAGACTTAATTGGGAAGGGGGGTGATGCTATTTCCTAATGTTAAAAATATCTGACGCTTCCAGGAAATAATGGTATAAATAGAAAGTGAAACCAGTCCTCCTCCAAAAATATTTCATAATTACATGTCATAAAAATAATTAGGTTATGGTGAATTAGTACAAATGTTTACAACAAAATTGCCATGCAAAACATTACGGGTAATAACATGCTAATTGCTGTAGAAGCAAAAGCTGATTATGTTTCAGCAATATTAAAAGTTGCCAACTCGGCGCTTCTACCCAGGCTTCAATATCTCGCTGCAGTATCTAGTAACACAAGGGAAGTCAGTGACGAACGAAGGAGATGGCAGGTAGGCAAGCCTGAGTCCTGCTCTGCCTTGCTGTCTGGCAATTCCTAGAAAGCGTAAGCCAGGTAGCACTCACACAGCACGAAAGGAGGATGCCGGCATCAGTTCGTGTTCCCTGGATAGAGCTTAGTGAGCAAGGAACAACTGGAGCACTTTGCATAAGCTGCTGTACAGTCACTTCTCCATGTGCTACAAGGAGATTAACCATTTAGGGGGTTAGCCAAGCAACAAATCCGAAGTACCTGAGCTAACTGCTGCAGAGCCAGCTCAGATCCAGAGTAGCACAATCATTCCTCTGCTAGCTTTGAGCCGGTTCCATGCAGAAACTGTCCGAGTATGTGCTACGCTCTACGCAGACAGCTCTGCCTAAAGGCCGGGAGCCAGCCTGTGTCCAGCCTGGCACCACAGTCAACCTCCTAAGACCCTATAGCCTGGGCAGCACCAGGCAGAGCTCCCACAATGTGCTGGAGAGACAGTGCTGAGGCCAAGTTAACACAGCCCTGAGCTCCCTGCAGGGCTAGTTAGATCATTCAGTCTCTGCTCTGCCTTCTCCAGTACATCCCACAGGCCTCCACTAAGCACCCACTCAATTATCTGGCATATCCCAGCTCTGCCCTTGGCTTCACGCATAGGGTATGTTTCTCCATCTTCAGCTGCAAGCTGCCAGGCCATCTTCCCAGGTGGAACTAGGGCCCAGAGAGCCCCAAGGTTGACAAACCTCGGCTCACAGAGCAGGCCAGCCATTCCTGTTCCTAAAGGATGCCCAGCACTGTGAGGCCTGGCAGTGTACTATATTCCTATCTTGATGCAATCCCACAGCCAAACGAGCAGAGGAGCATGCACTTATCTGTGCGCTGAGCAACGGTCTCCACAGAGGAGTGGCTCTGAGCCCTGAATAATCCTTCAACATCCCCCATGTGCACCCATGTGGGTCCTTCCTGCACCCAAGTGAAGGCCTCTAGCCAACCCCAGAAGCTTGAGAACGGAGTTTCTACCCTGTCTAAAGGATAAAGAAAAAAAAAACATGAAGATCAAGCTGCTTTTGGCTCAGTTGTCTATATTATGCAACCCTTCAGGGTTCCATGAAGATCATGTCTTCTGTCTACTGAGCAGCCATACAGATTGGTCAAAATGAGACAGCCCTGTTTTGAAGAACCAACCATAGACACTGAGAAATTAGGAGGAGGACGAGAACAAGAAAGAAGGCAGCGTAACAGCACAGAGGACCCAGCTCTTTTAAGGACTCCACAGTCCATTCCACCCACCCTGCCTTCCAAGTAACCTTCACCACTCTTTCACCGTCAGCCTGAGACCTGTGTCATTTCTAAAGTAACTCCATCATTTAACTAAATGTCAGGAACGAACTCCAAGAGGAACCAGGCAAAACTGCTTGCTCCCAGTGAACTGTTTCTGAGAACAGTAAATCAGAACCCACTGACTTTTGCTAAAAAACAGAACAAGGATGAACATACTAAGGGGTTTTGAATTACGCCTTTCTTACAGCAAGAGTCACCACCACAGAACTCCTCATCTGTCTCTCAAGGGTGCAGTACCTCCAGCTGTGGCCAGCATCAGCATTTCCAATTCTCCAGGCTGGAACCTGTCCATCAGACCTTGGGCCTTCCTCATGCTGAATGCAATTAAATCAGGCCCAGAATGGCAGCAGGTTTTATTGCCTCATTCTCAACAGCCTCATAGCATTTCCGCAGCCCTCTCCTGCCTGGAGCTGATTGGATTTCCTGCAGTATTGGCGACAAGCTTTTACGGTTCCTTTAGGGCTATGAGCCAATTTCACTTTGTGGGCACAAATGTGCATGGCTTGTTCAAGAGCATGGAGTCAGGGCCTCACATACATACCTTCTTTACTTTCTCAGTGAGGGTCAGCCCTATCCTGTCATGGCAGAAGTCTCTCCTTGCATGGGAAGAGCCTCCTAAACTGCACCTGAGCAGGAATACCTGCTCTTCTCTGGCAAAGGAGGTATCTGCATTCTGGCATCAGACTCCACATAATACGGGTAGTGCAAAAGGGTATACCAATATTGGAAGCAAATTAACATTCTGGGTAATCCTCAGGGTACCCTGATTTATACCAGAGCCTGATAAATCCCAAAGCCCTCTTCTACTCCAAGCTCAGAAACAGTCATTGACAATCAAGCCACATATATGTGACCTATAAGCTTTATAAGCCTCCTTCATCTCCTAGGCTTTCCTGTTTAACTTAATGAGTCAAATTCCAGCTGGCATAAATCAGCCAAGCTCCACAGAAACCAAAAGAGGAGAGAGAGGTATAATATGGTGAATAGTGAATTTGCTGAACAAGGTATTTTGCAGAGCTTGAAGCCACTTGCAAATTCAGGCTGAATTTAATGAACAGTTCCCTCCCACTCTATCATGACCCAAAAGGAAGAAGGGGTGAGGCAAATAACTTATTCAAAAATGCAAATACTTATTACTCGCCATCTTCAGTTTTCCAGCATTCCTCCACTGTCTTCCATTGCAGTCAGACCCTGCAACAGACCCCAAACACCTTTCAGAAGTCAATAACCAGGCACTGCTTGTCTCCAGTTGCATGAAGGACCTAAGATAGGCCAGCAACCCCAAAGGCCAGACTCCAAGCACTTCCAGTCTTGAGGAAGTCATCTGCTTACTCATCTGAGCTCTTAGTTACAGACACCCACAATCAGTGTAGTGGGGTGACTAGAACGGGGCCTCTCAGAGAGCCCAAGCAGATTCTCCCCTTCTCGTGGGAATCATATTTTGCCACCACAGGGCCAGACCCATCCCTGAGCTCGCAAACCTGAGGACTTCATGGAGAGGCAGCAGGCAGGTCTCCTGATAGCTCCTGGCACAAGGGAGAGCAGAAAGTAGAGATGAAAATGCAGTATTTGCTTAATACCTTGACAAGTCATGAATCAAGATGAGAAAAATCACACCAGGGCTGCCAGCTGACCCCACTCACCTAGTAACCGCACAGCCGTGGCATACGGCAGCATGCTGCTGACACAATATGCTGCACAAGGCAATGAGTGCTGAATCGGCACAGCCTCATTCACTCACATTGCGGGCGGGCTGGTTTTCTCCCTTTGGCACCGGCAGTGAGCTTGCCCAAGCATTTCTGATAGGTTTCTTGGAGTTGACACGCTTGTGTTGTCTCCATCCCATCCCATTTACTACCATGCACTCCCCAGGCGCACACACACCCTTCCCAAAAAAAACATCAATTCTCCTTCTTGGAGTTGCAATTCATTCTCATTAAGGAATCAGAGACACTGATATAACCTAGTGCAGACCACCCTTCATAACAGTTTTTTTCCTAGAGGAACAGCTCTGGCTCCTCTTTTTGTTTTTTTAAGATCATAACTGCTTTCCATTGCGTATGTTACTAAAGGTCCTGACAGGACCTTTAGTGACACTAAAAGGTGACACTGACTGTAGGAGTACTTTATCAGCAGCTAAAACCTAAAAGCAGGTATCATGGCCTACTTTGGCTCTGTGGCTGTCAGCGTCAGAGCTGCCCCCATAATCAAGCACTGGCGACAGGATGGGGTTGTCCAGGTTCCAGTCCTGCAGTTTGGGCAGGTGGGATCTATGTGAAGCCTCACCATAAAGTATGTACCCAAGCAAAACTTCCGTCCCGAGGGCATCATGGGACAAATCCAAGAGTTGCTCTGCACGGTACAAGTCTTTCTGTTGACACCGCACACAGGCCATTCCTCTCCTGACTTTTGATCAATGGAGCGTGCTTGTTGTTTGTACAGAGGCATATCTGGAACCTTAGGTAACAAAAACAAATCCTACATTTAATCTGAAGCATTTTCCCTCCTGCTTTAGGGGAGAGCAGGGGCTGGCAAGAAAATCATCCAGAGCATTGCTAGCTTAAAACCAGACTGGCATGGGGCAATGCCACGAGGAGCTGAGTTTCAGGAGCCCTTTCAAGCCTTTCAGAGCACTGGGCCTGGCTTAGCTCCCAGAGAAACAGATCCACATCACAGCCAGGGTACAGAGGCCACAGAGGCAGAACGCCTTGCACACAGTGGGCCATTCTCCACATAGAGCTCTCCTTCACGAAGCAGAACAACAACCTGGGAAACATGAGTACTTCCCTTCAGTGTATGTTGCCCATTTCTCCTCCTAAAAGAGGGTCTTAACCAAGGTGTGAGCAGTGGTTGATGGAGCTAGTCCCCACATTGTACATCTCTAACATTCCCAGGCCTACATCTGGGCTTCTCCCAACTTGCTCCAGCAGAAAGACAGCAGCAAACTTCTCTGCTGCTCTCCTCCAATACTTCTGCGCTGCCCCCAGAACAGGCCTGCCACACACCTACTCTGACAGAAAAGTTCTGTTCAGGCCTCTGCAACTTTTTGGTTTTCCTCCTATAAGCCTCCTCGCCTCCCTCTCCCCTCTGTGAGCTGCTATGTAAGCTGGGGTGACCCCTTAACTGCAACACACTGGAGGTGAAGGATGGGGAGAGCTGGCCAAACAGGGCTGGGTATGTTACACTCACCCACACACAACAAGCAAGCATGCTCTAGCTCAAAAAAGTACTTAATTACCACATCAGTGATACGTAAATGACGCATGACCAATCCTCCTCCATCACCAGTGGGCGACCAGAGGGTAACTGAAGAGACTTCTGGCCATCAGGGGGCCAAGAGCCACTTTCCTGCCCACCATGTATTGCTTCCAGGCTTGCGCTCCATTGAGCTCATGACCTTCAGGGCTGACAGGTTTTTAAGGGTTCACTGAGCTGGGAGTGCTCCTGGGCTGAGAAGCGGTTTGCAATTGTAACAGCTGCTGCCTGAAGGAGATGCATTTTTTGCACCCTGCAGACTTCATCCTGGGAGACGAACTGAGAGCCCAAACAGGGAGCCCAGTTCTCCAAGCTGCTGGTCCTTCCTCCTTGACTTCTGCTCAGGGTGCCCAATGCTTTCTAAAATGGATACACATGATCCAAGATTACTTAAAAGAATTCTGGCCTAAATATTTCTGGAGTTTGGGCAGAGGTTTTTTTAGACATTCAAACAAATTTATCACGTTCTTTATGGGTCACATTTGCCTGCCACCAGATATGCCTAATTACTGTCTAACCAGGAGTGCTCAGGAAAGTTTGTATGTATCAGTCGAAGGTGTGAATCTGAAATGGATTGCTTCAAAGTTAATAAATCCCTACAGGGATGCTCTCATTCAGAATTTAAGTAACATTAATTGAGTTTACTGAATTCATTTCCAAAGCAAATTAGGATAAACCGGATTACATTTGAATGAGGGCGTTCACAAAGACATTTAATATAGTTTAACTAATCCTCTCGAAGAGAAAATTTGGCTTAAGCCTTCTAAATGCCCATACTCCAGTTTCTCCTGTGGCAGAGATTCTGAGTTTTACTTTTGAAAACTTCAGCTTCTTTGTCCGTTTTCTGAGGTGGGAACAAGAAGCCTTCCAGAAGACAGCAATTCCTCATGATCTTTTTAACAGTGCCTGGAACTGAGGCAATTGCTCTGACCGTTACTGAGGTAATGACCTCAGAGTGAAGTGCCTCTACAGCAGGCAAAGCCCTTCTCCTACGAGGCTCTGTGGGCAGGCCCAGTACCTGCCCAGGACAGGGGACATCCTTCCACTGACTCCAGCAGTGCCCTTCTAGCAGGCCCTTGCACATCCCCTACAGTGGCTCTTCATCCAGGCCTCCCGAGTTTGCAAATATTGAATGAAACCAGCCACAGAAGTGATTTTTTTAAACAAAGCGTTGTTTCTGACATTAATTCTAACGCTAGCCATTCCACGGCTAATGAGACACTTTGCTGTGAAGAGACTCAGCAAGCAGTTCAAAGCTGGCCTCTCCCTCCTGCTCAGCTTTGCACTGTTAGAAGTTATGTTTCACAGCACTGGAGCACTCCCATCTGCTGTGCCCCGTTCTTTATGCACTGAGTCACGGCGGTCAGCTCCCGGCAGAAAGCTAAGACGGAGGTAAACTAGTATTTGAAAACAAAGGAGGGCTCTCTCCATCCTAATTAGCGGCAGGTTGCAGAGTGCAGCGGCGGAAGGCGAAGGTCACTTCCCACAAGGCTCTGCTCAGGATTCCAAAACACCCACTTAATTCAAGCAGCTCAGCGGGCACAGTCAGCCTAGAGCAATTACGCTCCCCGGATTTCCCTAAGGAAGGTTTTAACAATGCAACTCTTCGAAAAAAGATTCCTGCAGGAGCTCTTTATTCTGCCACCTCGGAGCAGGAGGAAGTGCAGGCTACCCCGCTACTGACTCTCTTTGTGCCTCTGTACTGGGAGGCAAGCTTGGGGGGGTTTTTTACGAAAAGAATAAGAGCAAATTTTAACATTTAAAAAACAAAGACCAAAAAACCCGCAAACGTTAAGACCCTTTGTACTGAGTCTAATTCCCTCTGAACACTCCAGGTTCCCTTCCAGATGCTGCCAGTGAGAATTAACCTTTAAAGGAACCATCTAAGCATGAACTCTGAGCATTCCTGGGAGATGTGGCTCTTCTGCTGGGCTACTGCTTGCTCGGTTCAACCCAAGAGTTCAGATTATTCTAGTAACTGATTTACTGCACCCCAGCCACCTCAGACAGACAGCTCCTCCAAAAGGAGGAGCCATCATTTTTAACCTGGACTGAAATTTCCTCCTTTCTTTCTCTCAACGGGCATCCAAGATTTTGGGGTGATGTCTGCCTACATTTCCCTTCCTACTTCTACCTCTCATGGCTCTGTGAAGCAGTGACTGTCCCTTCAACTGGAGCCACTCAGCTGTTGATGTCTTCTGCCAATGGCAGGAACATTTTCCAGGGCTGAGTAGATGGTGCTCCATAGGAATCCAGGGGACTCTTCCTTCATCCCTTCCCAAAGTCTTCAGAAAGGGGGAGTTCATGGCAATTTTCAGTAGGAAAGAAAGCCATTTTTTTAAAAAAAAAATCCTCTGGTTAACGGGATGCATTCACCACCTGGATCCCTCCTCAAAGATTTCAGATGCAAAATGTTGTCCAGACCCCTCTTCACTCGTCCAGCCAACAGGAACTGGTCACAGTCATAAACTACATGGAGTCTACCACAGTCTGCTCTTGGATAGGGAAATACTCCAAAAAGAGCTCTGCAGGGGACAAAGTAGCCATACATTTAGTGCAGTTGTCTCTAAATTATCAATAAAATACTTCTAAGAGGACAACATGCATTTCTTTCCCTTTGACGTACTACATGCTGTTGAGCAACCATGTCCCAGCACCAGGGACTAGCAGAGATCTGCTGCTTTCCAAGTGTGAGTAACAGCTGAGCTGCACTGCATAAACTCACCCTCTGGGTTGTATCACAAGTCCCAGTAACCCAGGCAAAATCCTTAAAAATTAAGTTCCCCCTTATTTCCTCTCCCAGCTACATCAACAGGAACTAACAGTCAGCACTATCATTATAGAGGTTTTCAACTGTTTCTAAGCAGCCTGTAAAATAGTGAGCATCATTTGACATGATTCCAATGTGTCCTGCATTGCTGGATGCATTTGTGCATCTCAGCTTCACAATCTGTTTCCAGTGAGCAGAGAGCTGGTTACGTTCTGGAATAGACATAAGGGCATCAGACCAGGCACAAAACATGGGACTCAACTGTGCACCGCTCCTTTCTGGTCACATGCTCTAAAACCTTCATCTGGCTTGGCACAACTCTCAGCTACAGATTGACTTTGCAGTCTGGGTGATTGGAGCTGAAAAAAAGATTTTCCTATTGCTCAGGAGATGTTTGCTGGGTCCTTTCTGACAGCACTAAGAGGTGGTTTGAACGCCAGGCCTGTCAGAAACAAATAAGTGATTCTCTAGGTTTGTTATCTTTTTCTTTTCTCTCTCTCTTTTTTTTTTTTTTTTTTTCCCCAGCTACAAATGGAGGCCACCAGCTCTGCTTCTGTTAAGGCCCAGCATAAATGCTAATCTCAAACAGATTTGATTACACAGCAAAAAAGAACAGCATCACTCCACTCCCTGGAAAAGTCCAAGACAGATCAGACTCATCTATCCATGAATCAAAGCCAAGATGCAAACGCACTACCTCCTTACACGGAGGCTCCCAATGCAACTGCCTGTAAATCCCTCTCTACTACTACACTTCCCACTGTGTCTGTCTGTTGCAACAGCAGTTTCAGCAGGAATACATCAGCCTTGAACTCCACCCCCTCCTTTCTGAGCGGACGTTACAGGCTACATCTGAACTGTAGTGTGCAAGCAACAGAGTTTCAGGTGTCTGCAAGGCACTGGGGATGTGCAGCTCTTCATCGAAGTGGTAACCCAATCATGCCTCCATCATCCATATCAAAGTGTTGAAGCATCCCATTTACTCTCAGGCTGCATTTCCAGTCACTCCTGGCTGCAACACTGGCCACTGCTCCACTGATGAATCCCTCTGAGGAGGGAGAATGGGAACAGCAGGTTCACCATTTTCTTCCAAACTCTGGGCACTGTCTTGGCTTACAGAATTTGCCTCCACCAACTGGCTTTCACTAATGCTGCTTCTATACCTTAGTCTCTTTTTTGGGTTCACTATCATAGCCCCAGAGTCGGTGTAATGTCCAACCTCCACAGGCTTCAGTATGGACTGGGAGATTCCCTTCTAGAAGGTAAATCCTAACTACTCTATCAGAAATTAATGCAAGAGCTTTCCTCTGAGCTGTCTACTCCAGGGCTTGTTTTCAACCAGGGGCAGAACACTCTCTCCAGCCCAAGACCATACAAAGTTCTTCCACTCATTAGTGTTCCTTCTGGGTAAGAAAGTGTCATCTCCTGAGATGTATTTTGCTACAGGAGGGCAGGGCATCCCTCCTGTTTCTGTAACTGCCAAGACAGCTGAACAGCGCAATGTGTGGTGAGAGCTAATGTACCCACAGGAAATGCAAAGAAAGTAGCTCAGTCACTCAAAATTGTAACACAGGACACCCAAAGCATCAGCACCCACTCCAGTAGCTCCGCAGCTCACAAGGTAAATACTCCTGTGTCTTCATCAGTCCAGGAGGCAGTTAACTATAGTCAAGCATTTGGCACAACCATTAAAACTGCACCAACAGCATCCACATGCTTTGCTGTTCACCTCCTCTCTCAGTGTTAAAACAAACTCTTAAAAACACCAAGTGCCTCAGAACTAGCAATCAAAGTTACCTCTCTCTGCTCTTCTTTCTCCTGAAGCTCACTGCTTGCAGAGTCAAAGTCCTCTATTACTTCTCCACCTTTCTACAGCCTCAGCTGTGATGAAGTTGTAACCACTCCCTTCTTCGGTGTGGGACAATTTCTCCACCAGCTTTATTCCTCGCCTGAATGTTGTTCAGACATCATTCACGAGACAGCAAGCTGCTCTGAGACTGCTCTGTTCATCACAGCTCTTCTAAGCTCTTGGAATGGTACCTGCCTAAATGCCACAGGCAGTGTCAACACCACTCACACCAGTGTTTTTAAGTACAGTCCCTTACACCTACCAGGCTTAGGAGAGTGTGAAAACAGAACAATGAAGTTCTCCTCCCTCCCTTCCCATATTACTAGAGCTCTCCAGTAAACTTTTTCCAAGGACAGAGAGGGTGCTGGAATAGATGAGACCACTGCTTTTAATGCCAACGCGGAGAAAGGAGTGTCCGGAACATCCGTGCATTGCATCGTTCAGGCACGGAGCCAACAAAGCCATTCCAGGGGATGCCTCGGACACTCCTGGCACACGCTCCAGGAGCTCTCCTCAATGATAAACAGACACACAGTGCAGAAAGCAGCATGGGAGCACGATCTGCTCTCCCGACACAGAACGCTCCACCTGCCTTCTCCGAAATCGCAGGTGGGAGGTGATCCCCTAAGCATGGTGCCCTGATGACCGATGAACAAGGACCCTGCACAATCCTCCACCCTCGTGGGCCTTCATGCAACATCCCTTCCCGCCCCCGCCATGCAGCAATTAAACCTGCACTGCCTTGGCTGGAGAAAATAAATGGTGTTTATTGGGATCGCTTTCCTGCATGACAAACATAAAACAAAATGTCAATCGATACAGCTGCCTCATCTGATGGTTTTATTTCTTTTATTCCCCCCCTCTTTTTAATTTTGTTGTGAGCTGGAGCTATCGGGGGCTTGTGCTGTGGTGATAAACCAACAGATTCCCATTAACCTGCAGCCCATGGGCAAGAGCAAGAATTCGCCTTTTCACCTTCCTCCCCTCTTTTTTTTTTTTTTAAGAAAAAAGAACTTTCCTTCTATCAATATTCGATGAGGGTAATTTCAAAGACTTGTTTAGTATGATCTCCACATAAGGAGTCCTTCAGAGTGTTTATCACGTTCGAGGTATAATTACATTCAAATCCTGAGACACTGTTGCTAGGGTTACAGCTGCTTGTGGTTGCTCCAGCTTTTGTGTATCTGGAGTTTCTCACCACCCCCCCATACACACAAGCATGCACACACACCACGCTCTTTGCTCCTTTCGCTGGTAGGGGTAGGGGACTAAAGAGAAGGTGACTTCCAGGGAAGCAGATGGGCAGGTTAAAGACACAGCAGCGGCTGGGGGTGGGGGAATCACACCATGTATCTCCCATGCAGAAGTGAGCAGCACCATGTAGTGAATATGGGGGTGGGAAATTCTGATGGTGCCCTGGGTAGGTCAGGGACAGGACAGAGGGAGAGCTGAATGCTGTCAAAATTGAGTAAGAATCTCAATGGCTACAGAAGCCCCATGGGAAGGGCAACAGAATCATCTTTCCTTCACCCCTTAAATCCCAAGTCAAGATGAAACCTAAAGAGTGGAGACAAACGCAAGCATAGCGTGACAGTATTTCTCCAAGGGAGAGGGGCAACAGAAACCTGCTCTGCCACTATGTCACCCTGAGACCTCCCCACACTGTCAGCTTCCCACCTTCAAAGCAAGGGCCAACTGCATTGCCCTACACCAGCACCTCCTGCCACAATCTCAGCCAGTTTGATCAGGCCAAACAGGCAAAACTGAGGAGCTCAGAAGCCCAGCTACAGCAGGACCATGTGCATAAAGCCAGCTGCCACCACTGGAGCTGCAAGCAGGCTTGGCCCCACTCTTAGCCAATGGTGCTGACAGTCCCTAGGGGCTCTGACCTCAGTGCTGGTCTTCCTATTTAAATGCCCTCAAGACACCACTATACCGGAAGTTTTTAACAAGCCAGAAAGATATACATAAATCAGATTATTTCCATTGCAAGACCATGCCTTCCTCCTGCTGTGCCAGCTTCTTGGAGATCTAGAGGTCAAAAGGCACTCCTCAAAGGGGCATTAATAACAATAATCATGGAAGTGGCAATCTAAAAAAAGCCAAGCTCCTCTAGTGCCCAGGTTACACAGCTCTAATGCTGGAAGAAGGCTGCCCTGTCATATTTAGCTCCCTTCATTGGCCTCAGTAAAGGCAGAACAGGCAGAAACTCAGCTCTTTCTTTGCATTTCCTGGACAGTGTCAGTAAATGCTATTTTACATGTGCAGTGAGGGATTGGAATTGAATTGCCTTTGTTCTATTTCCAATTTTAAATAATATGAACCTTCATACAATAGGCAGTGTTATCACTAATCCCCACAGTTGAGCCTGAAATAAGCTTACAAACTATGCAGCAGTCACCGTAGGAAGAACAATTATTATAACAAAGTGGGGAAAAAAACAGCCATGAGCTCCTTGGGTTATACAGAGGGTGAACATGATTGTTGTCAATGCATGGTAAAGGAAAAAAACAAACAAACAAAAAAAAACACTGCAGTGCGAAGGTCTGGTAAAATATTTACAAATATTTCAATAATAGAAAAAGCTACCTGCTGCAGTCAATGTGTTGTAAAACAAATCGAGATTGAAGCTATTGTTTACCCCTAAATCAGTTCTAATGCACTAGCAAATGTGATTATCAGCATTCTCCGGGAAATGAAAGCATCAGCATTCATTACAGGTGTGTTTAGTAAAGACACTTTTGGCCACAGGTTCGTATGTAATTATTAAAATGCATCTTGTTAGCCTGCACTGAGCATGCATCTAGTTCCAAATTTCTGGGCACCAGCATGCTGTATTTGCTTTAATTCATCAAATGCATTTTATTTATTATTTTACTGTGTCAGTGCCACAGCGTAGATGAGAAATACAATCTCAAAGGCACCACATGTAATATAGTTTAGTATTTTATGTCACTAGCACACTTGAAGCTGGCATATTCTTTGTTCGTAGGGGAAAGCCATACGTCACAGAAAAGCAACTGGAAAGCTAGCAGCCACGGTGGCTAATCTCACCAAGCGCACTGTGTGGTGTGGGAAGGGACCAGCGCAGAACCTGAATGTACGGCAAGGGGGAAAAGCAGCAATGTAGGAATGGGGACACCTTGCTACCTCCCTAAGGGCACAAACCAGATGACTGCTGGGTCACCTAGGGCACTTATCCAAAAATAACAGCAAAAACAGAGACTTCATCAAAAAATAGAAAAGAAAGGAAGAAAGAAGAGCCACAAGATGGTCTGCCGTATGACATGGGAGAGACTATCTCACTTATCCAGGAGAAAAATGAGGGCAACACCATGCAAAAAATCCTGGAGCAACAGTGACAAAACTGAGCCCATGGCTTCTGAGGAGAAGATCTGCCATTTGGACATAGCAGCAAGGGCAAGCTGTGCTCTAGATCTGAGAATCAATGGGAGAAATATGGGCAGATACCAGAGTCACTGGGATCTAAATACCCTATCAGAATACATGTTCCTATTTCCAAGACAGGGAACCAGGCAGAGGTGTGATCCTAGGAGTTTTCAAGTATCTGTGATGGAGGATGAAGATACTGGGGCAAACTTCCTCAGCAGCATAAAGAGCACTGCTTTGTGGTCATGCCTCAAAACACAGCGGTACGAAGGACAGCGCTTATCAGAGGAAGGAAATGAGAACGAGATGACCAAAGTGCATGTCTGAGCATTCAAATTACAAGGAGGGCTTGTAGGGACAGGCTCTGACATTTAATGCCTCTGTTTGTAAAGTGCTTGACATTCATGATAACAGAAGAAGTGCAGATAGGCAGCAAGGCCTTCTGTCTTTCTGGGAAAGCATGTGCACTGCTAAAAACAGCCTAGTTTTCCTGATCTGCTAGCTGGGTCCCTGGGAGATGCAAACGCAGGGAGCCATATGTGTTACACCAGCACCTGAGGCATCCCTGGCACGGACTGAATTCAGACTCCTGAGAAAGCCACTTTATTTCCTTGTGCCTCAGCTTTCCTTCCTGGAGGCTGGATTACCTGTGGAGCACTCAGCCCAAAAGAGACAAGGCTTGATCTTGTTTGGGGCTCTGAAGAGCCATTCTGAGAAAAATAAAGGTCAGTGCTCATTCCTCTCTTGCAAGGCTGTACATTACAGAAGACTTGATGGAAACAATTTATTGTAGAAGGTATCTCACCTGAGACTATCTCAGGAATTTAAGGGAAGGAAACAATTAATAATTAGTGTCTTAGGTAGGCCTATGCTAGGCAGAAGCCAGAGCCTGAGAACAAGATTTAATACAGGACTCAGCTAAGAATATACGCAGAAGTGCATCCAGCTCTGACCATTTCCTTACTGCTCAGGCAGGCTTTCGAAAACCAGCCTGTTCTTTGCTACTGCTCTGACAGCCTACTGCCTTATGACATCCTTAAAGCACATTGTACTATTGTTTTGGAAGCCTCATACGTGTCCTAACTGTCCGACTGTATCATGAAACAGCAGAGCAGCAGAATCCAGCTCTTGGAAGGGACCCTGTCAGGGTACACAGACTACTAGTAGCCTGAAGTTTCTTCCTAGAGAGGTCCTCAAGGCAAATTCGACTGCTCACCCATTGCCCAGGTCAGGGCAAAACTGCTCTGGTCACCAGGGTTGTCTGCAAGGGTTCTCAGTCCCCCATTAGCAAGTCTTGTCGTTTAAGCTGCAGCCAGATTCTGAGCTGCTTTCTCAAGGCTCTTCTCTCCCACTCTGCTAGATAAAGGGGCATGTCCTGCAGCTGCACCCAGGCACCCACTTTCCCCACATCTACCATGCTCCACAAGGATGCTCCTCAGGGGCCTGGTATCTATTTGATTTCAATGGGCATCTGTCACTTAAATCCATCTTCCAGGTCTAGTCCTTGGGCTCTTTTCAAGAGTTCGTCCTAGACATGTCTCAGACACTGCATTTTAGCCACGCTCCTCTTGCTGCTGCAAAACACACAGGGAGAGAACGAGACTTGAGAAGGGTGTGCTTGAAAACCCCAGCCTTCTTGAACACCTGTCTGCTCCCCAAAGAGATCTCAGTTTAAAAGACAAGAGAAATCTGGTAAGTGCAGCAACCACATGACAGTTAGTCTAGTCACTACTGGCCCATAATAATACTGGCACCACATACGAATAGAAACACACTACTACCACAGCATTAACGCGTTGCCAGCAAGGACATGGGTGGTGGTAAGGAAGGGAGCAGAGGTAGAGGTCCCTAGCAGTACAGCACAGATTCTTGCTCTCTAGCCCAACACCCACTCTTATCTTCTCTTAATTACATTAAAATAGCATCTCTTAATTACATTAAAATAGCATTCTCCCATCTCATTTAATATTGGAAACAAAAAAATTTAAAGCTTTTCCCCTCAAATTATGGTTCACCTGAGTAGATAATTAAAAGACTATAAAGCAGATACATTTTTATGTGCAATTACGCCTACTTCTACTGCTGTAATAGGGCTTCAAAAATATTTGCAAAACAACTCAAAACTTTTATTTTGTCAGTACAGTAATTGCTGTTTGTCATGGCTATCCATATGGGTGCCTCTTATCTAAGAAGAGTGCAGTCTCACAAGCAGCCTGGCTGAGAGAAGGAGAGCGCGTGCGGGAGCTACAAAGCAGCACCAGCATGTTTCTGACACAAAAGCTGCACGCTGCATGACACGCAGAGACAGAACAGCCGCAGGCAGGCCTGGAGCTTGCTGGGTTCCTGGGCACTAGCGGGGACCTCTCTAAAATTTTACAGAGAGGAGGACGGAAAGAGTCCGAGCACCCTCCCCTCCCAGAACAGCAGGGTCCATTCCCCTGTCTTGGCAACGGGCAGCATACCTGGCTTGATTTCCTCCAGACAATGCTGGATTTGTCTGCTTCTGTCTGGCATGTTCAGGCTTGCCCTATAGTAACTATGCTCAGTAGTAGCTGGAGCAGGTGCCGGACAGAGCTGCCTGCACAGACTCCCACCCCCTCAAGCACAAGGGGAAGAGGGCAAGTTACCTGCCACGTTCTGCAAGGTCAAAGTCTGCAGGAGGAGGCTCCTGTAGAGGGGCTGCAGGGCAGGAACTCGACCCCATGGGAGCTCGTAGCCCATACACCTACTGTGGGGCACTCTGCACAGTGTCTGAGCTGGACTCTGGATAGAGGCACAAGGAAAAGTTACTAGTGGGATAGGAGCACAGGGAGCACTAGTGAAGTAGGGAGGACTCAGCCACGGTCCCAGCCTGAGAAGGTGGGATGAGGCTGCTGGGAATTTCAGCATGGGCAAGAGTTGAGCAACACTGGTGCCAAATGTCACAGGGGAGGCCATCTTCACATAGCAAGGCAAGGGCCCAGTGAAGAGGGGCTGGTCTCATTCTTCTGCTAACAAGGCTGGGAGTAGGGAAGGCTTTAGTATCAGTAGCAATGCTTTGTCAAGCTAGCAGGTCTCCAGTGCCTCCACCTTCCTGTTGCACAATCTGGCACGTGAATTCCCTATTCCAAAGAGATGACTATAAAAGAGCTGAAGGAGAACAGGAGCCGGGAGAAACAAGAAGGAAGGAGAGCACCCCACCTGAAACGTTTTCATTATCAGATGGAGAGGATAGATTTGAAGTCCCTGCCCCCAAAAACCTGCAGCCAAAAGTAAAAAGCATCTCTAAATACACAGCTGGGAAAGCCAAATGCTGCTGAATATCTCTTGCAACTGCTCAGAGCAGTTGCAGATTCAGGTTCCTGATGACAACAGGCTGGAAGCAGGTGTTTGTTACTCCTCAGGAAACTTTTTCTGGTTAAGGAGGTGCAGCAGTTGCACACCTTGGCCATGCTCTGCCTAAAGGGGCCACAGCTCCAGCCTCATGGCACCCAGCTCCCTGCTTCTCACAGGGAAGCTACACCTTTGTAGCACAGGCCAGCAGGGATCGTTGGTTTAGGCTCTGAGGTGGCATGCCTGCCGCTCCATACCAAGCGGCTTGAGGGAGGTGTATCAGTAGAGCTCAGCTCTGTGTGAACACAGTTCTGCTGCTCCCAGGCCCGAGCTGGTTTCAGGCCACCACACGTGCCACACTTCAGTTAAGAAACCCTCTCGGAGCTAAGAGCATTGCTGATCTGACACAGCCTAGTGGGGGCTCCACACTTCAGAGGCTTTGGTTACAACTATCCAGGCTTCCAAGGCATCCCAGCCTCCAGGAAATTCAGTGCGGGCCAAACAATTCAGCCTCAGCTAGTTTTCCTCTTAAGGAAGTCTCTGACAAACCTGTCCCTGCCCTCAGTAAGGAAAGTTTGGGACAAGGCTGAGGAGTTTCAGAGGTCCTGTCCCTGGCTACTGAAATCAGGAAGTGTGTATTATGTGGCTTATGTCACTGAGATGATGACACTCCAGCGTTTCTGCTGATCCAAAGGAGACTATTCCAAAGAGACTTTACAAATATCCTGCTTTTCCTCCAAACCCTGTGGCAGTGCCAGCCACCCCCTCCTGTATTTAATGTCAGTAGAAGCGTTCCAGCATTTTCTCATTTTAACTGGGCCCAAAATAGCATGAGAACAGGCTCTCTGGTGTCATTCCCATACTCCCACTGCTACAACAAAGAGCACAGGAAAGCACTGTAAGAGAAAACTTCACCAGAAGCTCCCAAACCTCCCTGAAGCTCTTGCTCCATCACACCTAGGCTTGGGGGAAGCCCCACACTGCCGATCAAGAGTCCTACACCATGAGGATGCCTTACTGAGGGGTTGTGCCATGCTGAAGACTTCCCTAACTTTTTCAGGGCGAGTTTTCAGCTGTGGGTTTTGGCCACTGCATTATCTATAGTCATGAAAGTACCTGGAATGCTGTAAGCTGAGCACAGCATTCCTCACTCAGTGGTATAGAGGGCACCTACTTAGAATAAGGTAGAGCAGTTAAACTTCCATGCCATCAGTCCCTAGGCCCAAATTAACAAATCTGCAACCAGGTTTAAGCAAGCCCATCCCACTGTTAATGGTCACTTGTCTTTGAGGACCTAAGAAGCTAGAAACAATACTAACCACCTCATGTGCTACTGGCTACAAAAACCTGGTGTGCCCTACCCATGCTAGCTTGGTGGGCCACTTAGAATCCACAGCAGACTTTGAGTTAAATGTTAAATAATAATCTTCAGTGCACAAATCAACTATCACAGCCAATGTTCTTAAAAGCAATCAGTGGTGTTGGTCGACCAACTGGCACCAGGGCTGATACCAATCAGGGAACATAGTTATTTCAAAGCACATGCACAACTGGAATTTACAGCCACACTGCAGCAATCTCCAAGGTGGCCTCCTCACTCAGGAGCGTGATCCCACCCAATGCAGGGGCTGTGGTTTGTAAACTATCTGAGGACATAGTAGAACATATTAAATCAACACTTATGGCTTAGAGATCTACCACAGCACCGAGACTTCTCCCGGTCACCGGCTCCCTCCCACTGGCAGATGTTCCTAGTCTCAACCTTTCCCAGAAGTCTATTGGAAAACCTTGGGGCTTGGGAGGACAGCCAAGTTTTACATGTTCATTGAGCAGAACCTGACTGATGGCTCCCTGTTCAGGCTTGGCCTTCTCCGCAACAAGTACCCTGCCGAATGCTAATTAGCACCTGTACGGCCAGGGGGTGGAGCTGGACTGAAACAGCCAACACAGTCTGACACAAGTCACTGAACACCTTTATATACTAAAAACCCCAGAAGTCCCAAAGCTGGATTTTCACCAGCACCCCATACATATGTGGAGTCAACCTGCTCAATTCCCAGCTTGTTCCATCTTCCTTCTATCTCCAACTCAAGGAATGGCATGGCCTCAACTGCAGCCAGCACTGAAAAAGGGGGCATACATCAGAGCCCTGGCTCAGAGAGATCAGAAGATAGGCATCCTTGACAAATAGGTCGCTGAGTCCAGGCTGCATGTCTCCAACATCAGCAGGTTGTAATGGCACAGGAGCCAACAAGCCATGAACGAGGAAGCACAACCAAACTGGTCATAACTCAGCTGTATGCTGTTTCCCCTGGTTCACACTGACACAGCCACAGATCACCACGCAGTCCCATCCTCCGTGCTCCCAGGCAGTGACTACTTCAACACTACCACACTAGCAGAGGTGTAAACTGTATCAATCACAATAAAGAAGAGGATTAAAAAAAACCATCCAGTTACCTGTGTGCACCAGGCTCATAAAACCCCAAAAGGCCTCACAGTAGCACACGTCAACTCAGCTCACCCAACACAGAAGCTGCATTTTGGTGCCGGTGGGAGCATTCCTGGACATTGTTCCCTCCCAGGGAGAAGGGAGCTGTGTTCTCATGTTCCCAGTCAAGCCACATGGGGTTTAGCAACAGGCAAAGACAAAAGAAAAGGGAGTCACTAAACCTGAGCGCAGTAACATGCAAGACACAGCAAACAAAAAATGAGCATGGCAAAAAACGCTGGCTCAGCAGAGTACAGGGCTACCAGAAGGAGAGGTGGGACGTCTAACCCAGCTGGAGGAGGCAAGAAGCCTGGGGGCTCCACAAGTGCTGGAGGGCAAAGCAAGCAGGACAGCACCAGTGGAGTGACAAATACCGTTCACAGACACTGGCATAATTCAGAAAGCAAAGAAAGAGCAAGGAAAGCAGCTTATTAAGGGATACCTGCAGCACCAGCAAACACGAACGCCACAGCACGGCCGTTACCGCCCACGTGGCCGGGCCGTTACCGCCGCGCGGGCGCGACCGTTACCGCCCACGTGGCCGGGCCGTTACCGCCGCTCCGCCATGCTCCCGCGGCTC
>NW_028186151.1:835555-930356 GCF_003343005.1 Rhea americana
CAGGCTCTCGGCCCCGCGGGAGCCCGTCCGGGGACCCGGGGCGCTAATGAGCAGGTGTCAGCGTGGGAATGGGTCAGGGGCCTGCGGGACCCCTGGAGCGGCCCAAAGTCCCGCCTGGAGAGCTCACGCCCCGGTTAGTCCCACGCTAGCCGAGGCGGCCGGGCATTTCCAGACCACGCCAGCTTAGGAGGAGAAACAGGGAGGCTACGCTCCTGCTGATCCTCCTTTGAGCCATGATGCTGCCACAAGGCCAGCGGCCTCACACTGCTCCGGCTCCTCACCTCCTTGCCTCTCCCCTCGGGTATACCCATATTTCCCCTTGCTCAGAAGGAAATGGGACATCAAACACGCCCCACCAACGTTCAGCCTGGAAGCAAGATCCGCAGGTGTCAGGAATAGCTAGGTCATGGCTGTCAGACAAATAACCCATCCGATTGCTCGCTGTCTTGGCCTGAGGAAGAATTCTGCAATAAAAGTTGCAGAGGTGATTTTACGCTTCGTGTGGTTACACTTGTTACACGAAATCAGTTAGCTCTGTTCAGTGCCCCCCTCCACTCAATACAGGAGCCGTGGTAAGGCTGCCGTCGGTCTCACGCCCCCAGAAGCCGGATCCTGGCTCAATACTCGGGCATGCTCTCCGCTTCCAGCCAGCGGCCGTTCGGCGTCCAGCTCCTAGCACATCCTGCCGAACCCCGCTGGGCTTCAGCGCTGCCAAGCACGGATCACATCCGTCAGCTCTCAGCCCTCTCAGGACCTCCCCAGACTATAGAGGTCCCGCTGGTTTAGACCATTTTGCAGGAAGAACCAAAAGTTAATGCTGTCTAGCGGGAAAGTGGTTGGAAACGCGTTTGGAGTGGTATTGTAGGCTTGGTCTATACGCCGAGATGACCCCTCTGCGGCAATATCGAGGCAGAGGAGCTTCCCAGAGTGCAAACACAGGAAGGAGGCAGGCTGCTCCAGGGACAGAACCACAACACACACTCCCAGGCCAACCCATGCTGCAGGAAAAAAACCCTTATATTGGCAAAATCAAGCATTCTAAAGCTAGGGAATATTAGGGGTGCTAAATACGAGACGAAAGGCAGGTCCCTCGGTGAAGAAAAGCTCCTTGTCTTGGGAGTAACTGCCATCTGGACCTGCTGCTCAGGAGAAGGCTGAGCAGGGACCCACATGGGTCAAATGGTAGTGCACAAGTCACCCCAGCGGCAACATCCAGCACTGTCTCCCTCTGGGATGGGCATCTTCCACATCCCGCTGCTCGGCTGAAAACACCTGCAGCTTGGTTTCCTGAAATGCTGAGAGCTCGCAGCTACAAACGAAGTTATCCACAGCGTGTGCTGAATACACTGAGCGCTCGGTAACACCAGGTCCTCGGCACAACCGGATTCCTGGCCTCCCAGGCTGCATGCTGAAGCCCGTGGCTTTGAAGTCCCCGAATCTGTGCCTGAACTCCCTGTGTATAAACAAGATTTAATACTCCATATCTCCCTCATAAGGGCATCAGGAAATAAATTCGTTAGTGTTTATAAAGAACTAAGAAACTCTGATTAGAGAGCCATGGAAAAAGCCCATGAGGGAAATGAATAATTCGGCATTCAGCTCAGTGTTGGGAAGGCACACAGTAAATAATGCATGGGCTACACATGGAACAAGGAGATGAAAGGAAGCGCTCAGGAGCTGCTCTGCTACGGCATGCTGAATGCAGCAGGAGTCCAGAGAGGACCTAAAGTCCCCTTGGACAGGGTAATTAAAGACCACCACATAACATCAGGGTCTTGCGTCAGGCAGCACAGGCATTTCCGGGCTTTGGGGAGCTCGACTTTGCAACTTCCACATTCTTTTGATGTTAGTTTGCTGGGAAATGGGTTGCAACCTGTGCCAGATGATAGCAGCGCAGTGAGTTACTTCAGGTGCCATCAGCTCCCAAAGTTAAAAGGGGGAAGAAAATCATGAGCAGGACCTTGGAAAACCACAGACTCGGACACACTTTTATTCGTGGTTAGAGACTCTTTTCCTCAAGAAGCTTTATGACTTCTGATGCCCCATAGTCTGCTGCCCTTAGCCCTCATGTCCATGCCCAGCCAGAAGTAAGAGCTTGCCTGTGGTACGCCTCCATGACACTGGCCCCAGCCACAGCTATCCCCGGTGGGGCCCTACAGTGTCCCCGTCCCAGCCTCACGTGCAGCTCTCCCTGCCTGGAGACAGCTGCTCCAGAGGAGATGCTTTGCTTCATCCGTTTTCTTGCTTGGGCTGTGTCATGCTGAGGGGCACAGCTCAGAGCAGTGGGGTGCGAAAGGAAGCAGTTGCATCGAGGTGTCGCTTCAGCAGCCTGAAAATGGGGCTTCAGCTCCCAGCGGTGGTGGTGACTTTGGGGGTACTGATGGGGGAGGTCATGCAGTCAAGTTGTAATTAAGTTTGTAACTGGAATCCAGCTAAAAGTTATTGAGTCCTTTGCTGTCCCAAACACCTTGGGGTAGAGGGAGGCTGAAAGTGGTGCTTGTGTGTGGCTGTGTGCGCACACAAATGGCTCTACATGGATGTGCAAGTGTGTGCACGCACACAGATGGGTGCTGTTGCTCAGGTGGTATGTGTAATGTGCAATGATAAATAAAAATAAGCAAGTTCTGGAGCTCAGCCTTGCTGGAGACAGGAGGTGGCTTTCCTGAGAGCTCATCCCTCAAAAGTCTCTCGCAGGGCCTGGAGATTTTGGGGAAGTTTTCAATGTAGCGTCCGCCTATGCCCTGCTCCGGCCAAGCCTTCCTGGCTCACGTACAGGCTCTCAAGAATTGCTGCAGCCTGTCTGACTTGTCCTCAAGGAAGGAAAGAGCACTTTTAATAGACGATGAGGCATCTCCAATAATTCCAGCAGATGCTGCCATTTAATGCAGGTTGGCACATAGCTTTATAATTGGACCATATTGCTCCAATTACAATTTAGCCTATAGTCCTCCTGGGCTTGTCTTTTATTTGTGTTACATTACCAAGTGCAGAAGGGAGGGCAGGTAGGAGAAGACTAGATTGTGCATGTCTCCAACCTCCCCGCCTTCATTCGCACATCCCTTTGGACTGCTGATACCGTCGAGGCTGCCCCTCTTTCTCTTGTGCCCAGGGATGCTGTGTCTCCTTTGGCATGCGTCCTGCCAGCAAACGGACAGCAAAGGTGTGATGTGGCCGCACTGCACAGAAAGCTGTCCGCAGGTGAGCGTGGTGCAGCTTGCCCCAGAGACCACAGCAATGGAACAAGGGGTTTTACGGGCGAGTGCCTTATGAATCCTTGAAAAGGTGACTCTTCTTTTCCCCCAGAGGGACATTTGCCAAGAAACACAGTGCACGATATCCTATTCACAAAATGTGAACTATGAGTAAACTAGAGACTATTATTAACAGTGCAGGGGTGATGGTCAGAGACCCCAGAGAGCCGAGTCCTTCAGACCATTCCCAGTTTGCTCTGGGGTTCCCAGCAGCCCCTCCCCTGCTCCAGCATCATCTGAGTCAATCCTTGGGACCAAAAAAAAAAACATCAGGAGCTCTTGGAAGGGTGCAGGCTGGGGAAAACCTAAATGTGGATCACCTTTATCCTGGTGGGGGACAGGATTAGGCAAAGCTGCACTAGCTGCAGCCGAGGCAGGGACAGGGCTCAAGTAGGCCTTGGGGGCAAATTCCCCACTGGCATAAATCACAGCGTGACCCACGAAGCATCGTGCCCCCTCCCTCCCCCCCCCCAAGGGATCTGACCCAGCGCTACATCTCCTCACCGTGCTGTGTCGAGAGGAGTCCCAGCTCAATTTTCTGCTTGCGGTGGGGTAAATCAGGAGTCAGCCTACTTGACGGCAATCGAGTTAGGCTGGCATCAAACCAGTGCGCCAGCATATCGAGTATATTGAAATTTCTCAGAGCTGCTGCAAAGTAATTGGAACCAACATGCTGCTTCCATTTTTCAAACCTGATAGCCATGAAGGAAAGATTTTTCATTCTGAGAGTTAGTCTCTGTTCTGGCTGTGACAGCTGCCTATATCTATATTCAAAGCTCAGGAAAACTTTTTGGACTCTGTGTGGCCTTCAGAAATGACATTTCATTCGAGCTGGGAAGCCAGTCAAAAGCTTCTCCTGCTATCTCACAAGAAACAAAAAATCAGAGGGCCAGAGTCTGCAGCTGGATAAATCGCGATCACCAAGCTGATGCCCCCCCAAAGTGAGGATCCAGGGAGTACTGACCCAGGAGCCACAGGCAGGGGTTACCCGGGGAGGGCAGGAACTGGCTTATATCCGTGGCCCAGCTGTGCCCTGCTAACCGGCTCCACGCTCTGCTATCGACACTGCACAGACGCCCGGACTTTTGCCTGCATCCTTCAGAATCCCATTAAGCCATCAAACTGTCAGCAGTGCTCTCGCAGACCCTATTAAAAGGATATTCCCAGACAAGCTACTTTGTGAACTTTAAGCACTGGCTGTAAATATCCATTGGTTACTTAAGGAGAAAGCCTCTAGCGACCCGACTAAGGGATATTCCGTCTCCGCACCCCAAATCCCAGAGAATTTAAGAAATGTGCACATTTGTTTAAACCACACTGGTAGCCCATTAAATCAAGTGTCTAGTCAATTAAGGCCACACAAACAACTTCACCTCTGCCCTCAGTCAGCCACCGCCCGTTCATTCTTGCCCATTTGCATCTTTTACAGCCAGTGTCCACAGGCACTCTGGTTTCATTTATTATTGTTCCTAAAACTCTACTAATGCCAAAAATCAGCTCTACATGATCCTGGAAAGGTAGCAAGAACTCTGATTCCTTGATACCAGATTTGAGAAACTCTCGCAGCGGGAATATAACTGATCTCCTTGCTGGTGGCACCATACACGGAGAGACCTTCATGGCATGCAAGCCTGGCACACAGCACAGAAGTGGGGTGAACTGGAGAACACTTCCCTGTGAAGATCACCCACCTTGATTTTAAAAATCAGCAGGGATGGGAAGTCCTTATCCGGAGCCTCATAAGGTATTCCACTGGTAGCTCCTCTTTTTGAGCCCCAAATACTTTTGCTGCCGGCTGTATCTCTCCATTTATAAATATTTCTCATCTCTGGTTCCCATCTGGATAAGTGCCCAAGCACAGCTGATGCAAAAGGAAGAATCATTTTTCCTGTTATCATTTACATTAATCGCTGTGGCAAGCAGGTTCAAGCTGAGTGTGGGACTTTAATTGCCAGGCTCCAGCGAGACTTGGGAAGCACAGAGCCTCCACGCTCACACAGGACAGACGGGACTTTCATCCAAGTCAGCACTTACCGTACGGTTGCCCTGAACGATTGCACACGAGTGTTTTGAAATGTACTTTGCGCAAAAAAGCATGCCAAAGAAATTCCTTCTTGTGGCTTTTTGCAGCAAGCAACCTCTGATAGGCATCACTGAGAAGTGATGTCAGTTCACTTAGGAACCTGAGAGCCAGATCTGATATACATCTACCAAATCTGAGGTAAGTCAAGGAGTGATGGAGCTCTGCCAGATCCCTGAATGAATATTCATGGCAAATATTCACCCTGCACAAGCTGGAGATAAAACAGCAGCAGAGAGACTGCCTCTGGGAAGGGGAAGAAGAGGAATCAGACTTATTTCATCGTTTTTATTGAGTGCAAGTTTTCTCTTTAGTACAATATTCTCTGAAAGTTACTGTTACAAACTCCGACAAATTCAACACAATCAACAAATTGGGGGAGGGGGGCAAAAAAAAATTACAACGGGTGAAATCTTTTACAGACATCTCACTGGTTATGTACAGGACAGGGTACTGCCGCCGGCACGGTGCATGCTGCAGCAGCGGAGGCTCCCCGCGCCGCGGCTCAGCGGGACGGGGGCTGCTCGGCGCGGGAGCCCGGCGGGAGACGCCCGAGTTCATCTCTCGTGGCTCGCGGAGGGAGCGGGGCGCTCCGCCAGCGGAAAAGGAAGCGGGCGGCGCGGCGGTGAGCCCCGCTGCGTCCCGTCTCTGTCGCTACCGGGCTGCGTTGCTGGACTCGTACCCCTGCAAGGCAAGAGGGAGGGAAATAGAGGAGGGATGAGGATGAGCCTGGCTCGCGCAAAAGAAACCGCGAAGCTTCGTGCTGCACGTCAAACTTCTGGGTGGCGTGGGGGAGCGGGCATCCAGGCGTGCCTCCAGGACAGCACAGCAAGCGCGCTGGGTGCCAGGGTGCGAGTTACAGTCCTCCGCTGCACCGCTCAGACCCTCCATGCAAACGCTCCCGCAGGAGTCAAACCTGCCTGAGGTTGCAAGGCGCTCCCGAAATCTCCACTAGCAGCATGCGGTCAGTTAGCTCTGTGGCTGGTCAGGAACGTCATGCAGCAAAACCCAAAGCCTTGCTACAGCCAATACAGTGACTTTAGAAAGAGGTTATTAATTACCATGCTGTCAGAAAGGTGACAATTTGTCTGAAAGCTTTCAATTTTTCCTTGAGGAGAGGGAAAAAAAAAAAAAAAAAAAAAGCTAAGTGACACATTTCATGGCGAAGGCAAGCTAACGTGGAGCCGAAGGTTCCCAGTCGGAGCGCAGAGCCTGGCACTTGGTTTTTGCCAGGGAGGGGTGGGGGACACGACTCTACTCTAGTGTCCCCAGGGGGTGAAAGAGACAGGGAAGAGGCAGAGCGAGGGCTGCGCCGCTGCCGGACAGGATGGTGCAGCGGGGGCGTGCACGCTGGGGAAACTGGTCGGCACACCAGCAACGGCTGCGCGGCCTCCTGGAAAGGAGGGTTACGCGAGGCAACGGAGGAGAAAGCCCTCCTTGCCTCCTGGGTTCATCCTGGGAAACGCACTGTTTGCGCAAGACCCGGCCCCCCTCCTCTCTCCCCACGTCTGTTTTCACAGCAAAGCTGCAGAGTTGCTAGAGACCTGTTGAGACAGAGGGAGAGGCAGAGGACAGGTCTCCCGCAGGCTACCCCCGGCCTCACCCCGCACTGGAGATGAGCTCCAGCTCCATCGGGTCCCGCTCCACCAGGCCTTTCCCGTCGGCCGTATGGAGCAGGCTGGGAGTGACGAGGCATCGCAGAGCTGCTGCGGCCGCGGGGCAAAACGCAAAGCCACCAGCCCCTTCTTTTGAAGCCAGCTCTGCTCAGAGCTGCCCAGCAAGGCTCGGAAAGCCCAGCCCTCGCACGCCCAGCTCTCCCATCTCACGCTCCCTCCTCAGGCTGGGGAGAAGGTGGAGAGATGTCCACAACGCCTGCAGGAGAGGTCCCCCTGGACCCAACCGCCGGCCAGCGGCTCCCCAGGGACAAACCCGAACCAGCCTGCACACCACTCAGGCAGGGCTTCACCCAGCCTCCGCCAAGCCCGTGAGCCCGATTTCCGGGTGAAGGCAGACTGACTCCCCAAAAGACGTTGCCTGTCCACCGTGCTCCAACACGGCCCCCCCCAGGCCTACAGCAAAAGCAAACCACCAGGAAGCCACTGCGTCTAAAGTAGCAAGAACAGCCACTTTCTCTGCTGCCAAGGGGCAGCCGGAAGATTTCCAAACCAAAAGAGCAGCCCCGGGAGCACCTCCTTCCCCCGCTGCAACCAAGAAGCACGGCACAGCAGCAAAATCCCATTATTTAGCCACTTCAGAGAGGCAAAGATGCTTTCAATATACAATTGCACCTCGGAAACATAAAGCCGCCACATTTAATAACAAAGCAATTGACCGCTGCATACCCTTGCTTGGCTACCAATAACTGGGGATCGCTGGCATAATTATTCCAGGGCGTCTCTCCGACGCTCCCAACATACTGATGCTTTTGGAGAGGAAAAGAAAAAAAAAAAGAAAAAAAGAAAACCTCCAGCTGTGCCTGACATTTTGCTCCTATTAAAATTCATCATACTGCTGAATGAAAATCATTTTTAGCAAACCTAGGTAGTAATGAAACTTTTATTTAGTAATTTAGTGTTGGGTGGGGAAAAAAAGTAAGAGAAATTGAGATTATCTTGAAAAAAAGAGAGCTTTGGTTGAGGGAAAAAGATATAGCTGTGTGTTTCTTATGCACCAGGGTCCACTTCCAGTGCCTTGCTCAGAGATCAGGCCTCACGGCTCACATTAATGTTAATGGGAGTAGAACAGCTAAACAGCTACGACGGAAATACATCCGTGTTATGTTTTACAAAATGCAACACATGCAAGACAGAGCAGATGATATTTAACATGCTGCTAAACCGGACGGGTCCCTCGGGGCCGGCTGCTCAGTCGGTGTAAATCAGCACCGCTGCACTGCAGTCAATGGGGTGACAGTGATTTATATCAGCTACAGGTTTGGCCACATTAAAATTTAAAGCAATACGTGCGACAGGACAAGCGCTCGTACGATGGGCGAGGGGACAGCTTTGCCTCCTGGGCTTGGCTGAGCTGGGGTCTGGGGCCAGCGCGGCCGCTCCGTTATTTCCGCAGCCTTTCCCAGCTCATTTAGATGCAGCCACGCGACAGCCAAGCCAGGGAAGGGTTGTTTATTCCCCCCACCAAGGAGCCCACGCTTTCCCCAGGGTAGTGGCGGCCAGCTCAGCTCTGCTGATGTTACTGCAAACAGAGCTCTTCCCTGGCTGCCTCTATCAAAAAAAAAAATCAGACAGCAGGACCCGAATCAAGAGCTGAAGCAGAGCTGGATGATTCGGGCTGAGCCAGGTTACGGCACGGCTCTGCCAGCCGATCCCAAAGGCCCGGGCGTGAGAACCGACGCAAAACAGAGCGGAGCGGAGGGCTTTGATCTCAGCCTCTCAGTGCTGCTGTGACATAAACAGCAATAAAAAGGCCACATTTGCGAGATGAAAAGTCATCCTGTAATGGAAGGTGTTATTAGCATCAGCATCCGCCGTACGGGAACGAATGTCTCGTTCGCTATGTGAGCGGCATACTGGCTCGCAGAGCGGGCTCCCTTTCAAAGCTCCTGGAAATCGGGCAGCCGGCAGAATCATAAATACTCATCAGATACCGACACGCTACGCGCATGAAATGCCTTTGATCAACTGCGGGAGCCGGGCAATGAAACCGCGGCTGCTGCTCCTGGAAGAGGAGCCCCAGGCGGCGCGGGAGCAAGGCCCGGCTCGGAGCAGGCAGGGAAGAGGGACGCGCGCGGCGACGGAGCCCCAGTTCGTGCGCAGAGCACCGGGGCGAGCGGAGCAAAGCAACTGCCGCGTCCCTAGTTGTTCGCACAAGCTCTCCCTGGGCACCAGCCCTTGCGCTGCCCGTTCCCTGGGGAACTCAGTTGTCAATGAAGTGTGGTTGCGGCGGAAATGGGAAGGATAATTTGACAGCCACAATTAACTCGAATGGGGCTTTGAGGCTTTGATTCCCCAATGGGAGGCCATCCAGTAGTTAAGAGTTAAAACACACTTGCTGTGTTAACTCCGCTCCCCCTCCAGGTGTGGGAAACACAAAGCTCATTAATTGCCAAAGACATTACAGAAGTAGGAAAAAAAGATAGCACAGTTTTCTTCATCCACAAGAAACAGGGTATGGGATGCAACTCCTACGGTGGAAACCTGGCCTTCCTGTTTGCTTGGGTATGGCCTGTAGCCTGCACGGGCAATGGAGTACCCGGGAGGTCATTCTGCTGGGATGTACGCTCCTCACATTGCATACGTAAAACTATGCCGAGCAAGATCAAGCTTGCCAATAATCTCCCTCTGAAGGGGGAAAAAAAAAAAATCTCATCCAATCTTTTTGCAAAGGTGGGCTGCAAATAAGGTGGGACCCTGACAGCTTCTCTCCATCACTTGTGAAGATGCCGCATTGCCCTCAGCCACACATGCTGAACTCGCCTCAGAAGTGACACAACACCCCAGTGCCTCTCTCAGCTCTTTACAAACACAGCAATTTGTCCTGGCAGAAGAGTATTCCCAGGCCTGTCCTCCTGCCGGGAACGCTGGCACCTCGCCAAGGGCAGGTGGCTTGGCCAGTGGGATATGCGCCATCTGTGGCGAAGCTGGAGTTAGACAACATGCAGCACGGGCCAAGAACATGCCACTGAGTCCTCCCACGACTCTCTCGCCACACCACCAGTGTGAAAAAGCGGCCTTTGCATAACACACAAGCAGCACAAGCCTTTAGTGGCCCCCGGAAACACTGTGCTAGCCTCGTCATGGTTTCCTTAGTGTCCTTTTGGGCATCCACCGGAGGACAGAATGGCAGGGAAGTCCTGCACTCTGTCCCTACCCACGCAACGCCTGACACCAGCTGTGCGTTAGGGTCTGTGACACATGTCTCTGCCTCATCAAAGGCATGGGTTTGTCTAGCACTAACCCCGTCTAATGAATCAAGAGACTAGAGCCTGGACTAAAGAGTGGTCCTCTAGCTGCAGGAGAACATTTGCTATGAACCAGAGGAAGGCCCAGGAGGCAGTAAGTGTTTAACGATCAACTCTTGTTCTAGATGCACGAGGCGGGGGAGCAGGGGGGAAAGGATGTCCCATGCTCAAGGACTACAGTATCCACTACAGTATCCTGCCCATATAGCAGGCTGGACCATCACATTGATAGCCAGAGCATATTAGGTGGACCCTTCTTTAAAATATCTAGGGTGGGGCCCGTAAAGCCTGTGGAAGTACTTTAGCAAAAGCATGGAGAAAAACAAGAGACTTGCACACGTTTCAAGCCTGCACACGTTTCAAGCCTGCTTCTCTGTGGAAGTCCCTGAAGAGCATCAATCTGCATTTCTGATGCAAAACTCTCCAGGCAACTTGCTCCTTAAACATAATACTTGGCATGGTCTGTATTTCACACTGTCAGTCCCACTCAGTACTAATTAGCATTGATAATTGCACTGATGTTGACCATAATTTTCCTGCCCTCTTTCCCCATCTTCAAACAAGGGTTCAATTGCCTAATGAGACCCTTGAGGGTAATCAAGAGAAAGGAGCAAATTCACCCTGGTGTAACTCTGCAGGTTTCAGCAAAGCTGCTTCTGAGGAGAAAGTGCCCTGAAGAAGTCACATTAGGGGCAACGTGCGCAACACAGAAGAAAATGAAAACGTACAGTCTGAGAAGAGGAACTACAGAGGCTTATTTACTTGGGGCACTGGGAAAAGTTGATTCAAATTAATTTTTAAAGTGAAAGTGTAAACTGCATTAATCGCCTTAAGACTTCTCGAACGAATGCAGCCTTAAGTAGATTTTGCCTAATCCACTTTCACGTCAACCCTGAAAGGGTGCATTCATTTTGGGAACAAGAGTAGTTCACCTAATCCATTTAAAATTCACGTCGCTCCTTTGTTCAGATTAACCTCTTTGAGCATTTCCGTGTAAAGATGAGCCAGGAGCCCTCAACCCAAATCCCCACTCTGCCACTGACCAAGCGGTCCAATCCACAGTCATCTCCCCTACAGGCGCCATGGGTTTCTCTTTCCCTTGTCTGTGGTTATGAACTGTTTGGACCCGGCAACATCTGCCAAACACCTCTTAGAGCAGAGTCATACACCCGGGAAGCACGTACCCAAGGTCAGCATGCAGAGCAAGGCAGCCCAGCAACAACCTCGCTTCCCAGAAAGCATGTGTGGTAGAAGGGCAGCAGAAGCGAGGAAGGTCACCATCTTCTCTGGTGACAGTACCTTTGGGATAATCTTTGCAGGCTGTTATGAGTGGGGCTGGCTGTGTTTGAGAGCGCAGGGACACAAAGCCAAAGTTTAGATGATTTCCATAGAAACGCCCAAGAGAGCTCATAGCCAGAGGAGCTAAGCTATGTAGGCAATCCAGAGTCCTGCCAGCATCCCTGGAGACCTGGGAAGGCACAGATGAGACACTGCACTTTCCAAAACCAGGCTTATTCCTCTCCTTGACATGGTTGTGTTTCTTCACTGAAAAACAATAGAGCGGCCTGCAGGAAGGGCAAAGCCATTTCCTTTCTGGGAGGAAAGGTTCAAAATACCAAGCTGCACTGGGACAGCATCTTTCAAGCAAAGGACTACAACTACCACTCTGAATGGTGACAGCTGTGTCACACTGCTGGAGAAGCAAGGCTGTAGGTGGGAGACTGAGCACACAGGAGGTGGTACAGGACAAGTGTTTCCTCTTGATCACCTCCACCAGGATCAGGCACTTACAGTAGTCAGTAAGGGCCCCTCTGGGCTAGAGTTGCCCAACAAAAACATAAACAACATTAATAGCCACCCAAGACCCTAAAGGCCCTGCTCATGACTCCCCGGCAGTGCTGGGCATGGTCAACACAGGGGACCCCAGTGCTGCTCTACTAGCATCCCATGCCAGCCACCCCACCACTGCAGCTACACTGTGTCCACAACAAGGCACATCCAGTGCTCATAAGCTGGGGTTTGGAGAAAGAGGAGGCAGAAGAAAGCCCTTTCTGAGCCACTTAGGGACGTAGCAGGAAGTAAGATCATGAAATTAAGGAAGAGAAACTGATGCTGAAGATCAGGATGTCCTTTATGAATTAGGCTATGCAATGAACTCTCCTGAGACATGATCAAGCACTCTAGGCATAGTAGGCAAACTGCTGAGAGACAAGGCTAACATCATACATCTTTACCGTTCCAAAGAGGCATGAACCTTGTTCTTGTCTCATGTGCAAAGGGAAGACTGCTGGGGTTGGGCAGCTGACATAGGCTTCATCAGCCTTCCCCTTTCCAGCTGCTCCTCCTACCACACAAAGGAGGTCCTCTCTTCTATCTTCCTTCTTTCCTCACTTCTCTTCATGCTCCTGGCTGGTTATGCTCCTTCCAGAGCAACCAGCCTTGCTCATGCTCCTCGTTATATCACAAACATGGCTCAGGGCACACTAGCAGGCAAGCAGTGGGATGGGAACAGAGCCCAACTCCGGTCAGGGTCCAACAAAAAAAGGCAGGACTCTTTGTACAGACACAAACTGGCAGACATCTGCCAAGACACAGATGCAGAGCCAAAACCCAAGGGCATTAAAAATGGGAGAACACAACAAGACATAAAATGAAAAGCCCTATCACGCTCTCCAAACCCACAGATCACTTCTCCAGGCCCCTTTCCAGGTCAATTTTGCCACCAAAATAACTTTTTTCACAGCACCATTTTGGCAAGGTGCTCACAAATACTCTAGGCTAACAGTAGTCACAGCATTACCATTGCACCAGAAATCAGGCTACAGGGAGGCAGGCAAGAGAAGGAGCACACAAGGAGGGAGATGTGGCCTCACCCCCCACAAATACACACACACTTTTCTCCTGCAGCCCCCAACACTAACACCAACAGCAAACCTTCATACACTGCTTCTCATCAGCAGCTCTCAACACACTCAGCAGAAGTGACAGCATCACTGTGGCAATGTTAGAGGTGAGGAAACCAAAGCAGAAGGGGAGGAAGCACTCACCTCAAACCACCAACCAGCCCACAGCAGAAGCCTGTCTCCTACACCCAGCTCAGCACAAATGCAGCACTGACACCCCTCAAAAATGTGTCTTGGAGGAGATCAACTTCAGCTGGAGCACAGCAGAGCCATTCCCACAGGTGGAGGTGATAAGACAGGCCAAGAGCAGTGTGGAAACGAGGCATGAGGAGCGGAAAAGCTTGCTAAGGGAGTGTCATCTACCTGGCTGGGATGGTGCCTTTGCCCTGTTGTCGCTTGGGGAGTTTCTAATGCTGAACTCTTTCAAAATCCAGAGGAGCTTTATTGCGAATTGCCTGAGAAGGTCTCCTTCAGTCTCTTTGAAAATAATTTGGAAGGCAACCAAGTTATAATTAGATCAGCATCCATCTTGGCAGGATCTTTCATAAAAGAAGCACCAAATCAGATTATGACATGTACATTAAATAACCTCCTGTGGTCCCCTAGTACAGTGAGGACTCTTTAAAGGAGAATCAGATACATAAGACCTGGATGAATGCAAGAGTCGGTCTGAACTCCAGGCTTTCTATTTGCAGTTTAACTAGATGTAACGTGAACTACAGAGATAGAGTTGGGAGAGGATGGGTGGCCTTGGAGCCAAGATACATTTGAGAGAGCTTGAAAATCTGCTGCAGGGCCTGTAAATCTATTTCTCGTGTTAGAAACCAATTGATTTCTTTTTAAAGTTAAATTCAATGTTTAAGAATAATGATTTCCAAATGAATATGCAGTGGTTCAAATATATTGGCAGGTTTTACGGATCAAAGGTAAAAGACTTGATACAGACCCTAAGAAATGCAAACGTGCACGTCCTCATCACAAATCAACAGTGCTCGTGGTGAGTCATTACCAAAAAAAAAACAAAACAAAACAAAACAAAAACCAAACAACCAAAAATGAGTCTGAGAGGCCCAATTTTTTATTCCACTCCACACGCCTGCCTCTGCCAGCTGCAATATTCCCGCGGCGCCCCAGCACCCTCCACCACGAAAACTGCCTTCTCTCCCCAGCAGCCGCCTGCCCGCGGGCTGCGCGCCGCCTGGGGACATCCTCGGCGGGGAGGCGGCCGGCTTTTTAAACTCCATCTCCGCAAACCGGAGCAGCCCTTGCCTCCCTCCTCGCCCGACCCACGAGCTCTTCTCCCGCGGCCGCGGAGGGCAGCGAAGGAGGAGCAGGCAACGAAACGCAGAGAAGGGGAGGACGGGGCAAACAACAGCCCTGTTTTCGCCGAGAGAAAAGAGCGAGTCCATTAAAAGCACCAAAAGCTGACAGGCTCCGAAATAATAGTCCAAGTTTGCTTTTATTTAAAAACTGGCTGCCTGCTGTTTTCATTGCAAGCCCCACTCTGACTTGCAGCAACGTTTAAAATTAAATATACATAAGTGCTTTCAAAGAACTGTTAATTTGAAGGTCATTAAATGGCACAGAATATATATTTTTATAAGAAGGCACATAATAATGCTATTAATACGTGCGCCTCCTCCCCTTCCAAAAGCTCGCTCTTCCGCCGACGGGTGAGCGACTGCCTTTACCTCAGCTTCCAGCGGCACGACATCTCTTTCTCACTCCTGCCGGGGAGAAAGCTGCCTCCTCCCTTCGGCGCACGCTGCAGCCCTCCCTGGGTACGGCATGCAAAAAGGCAGAATTCCAAGGGGAAAAGCGAAACCCGGGGGTTTTCGCGGGGCGCCGGACAGCGGCGGGTGGCACCGGAGGGTGCAGAAGCACAGGGGCAACTTAAAAGCAGGCGGCGAGCGCCCGGCGCGGACCTGACCGTCTCGCCCACCGGACGAGCAGCCCGCTCGCTCCGCGCCGTAACCCAGGCCCGCCCGGCGCCCCGTTCACCTCCGCGCCCTCCCGCGTTGGCTCAGGCCCCGCCGCTCGCTCGCGCCAGGCCCGCGAGAGCTTCTGCTGCTGCAAGTTACGGCTCCGCACCGCGCGGCGCAACCGTCAATAGCCGGTCGACAACCCCCCGCCCCACGCCGGCTGCCCGCAGCCGCGAGGGAAACCTCAGCCCCTCTCCGAGAGGCCCCGCGGCAGGTTTTATTTCTCTTCTCCGGCCCCGCCACCTCCCTCTCGCAGACGCGATGGGCGCCGGAGCCTCGGGACGGCTGCGGCGGCTGGATGGCTCCCGCCCGAGCGCAGCCTCCCCCTCGGCTCGCCTCCCTTTACGAGACGAATTACTTGACGACCAGGCAGGCAGCAGCCTCCTAGCAAATCTGCTACATGCAAAAGAAGAAAGAAAAAGCCAACACACACACACACACAAAAAAAAAAAAACTTAAAAAGACACAAAAAGACTGAGGTTTTGCAGTTGCCATAGAAATGCAGAGAAGAAGCTGACAATCGTAGAGGAAAAGGACGTTATCAGAAGCGAGCAAGCACAAGATGGATGCAGCCCGGGAAAACAGAGCAGGGCACGCGGACGAGCAGCCCAGCGAGGAGAGCGAGGTACAACATCAACGCGAGAAGCAGCCGGAGAAACACGGCGCCGCGCAGAGCTCAGCTGCGTCAACGAGCGGTGCCACGGGCCGGAAGGGAAACTCCAAAGTACGGCTTGAAGAGCAGCTAGCGCGCGGTAAATCACTGCTCAGACACGGCGATTCGTGGGCAAAGCCTGGAGGGCAGGAACGTGCCTTGGGGATCCACCAGCTAAGAAGCACCTTGCAGCCGCCCAAGGCCAGGCAGAACCAAGTCCTGCATTAACCCACCCCAGGTGAGACAGCTGAACCACCACCAAGTGCAGGAGGAAAAGCCTGCGGAGAGGTTCGCTTCGCTCTCGTGGAAAATGCCTTCCATTTCCTTTTATTTCTGTGCAAACCGAAATATAGTGCCAAACACAATATAGATCAGGAGATGACATCGAAATGGCAGCTTCCATTATTAGACCACTTTTTTTTTGTTCTTTCCTCATTGAAACAATTTGGCAGATTCCCTCGGAGACTGCAGAGCATTCAGCTCACCCAAATCTGCATTTGCCCTCGGTCCCCCCCCCAAAAAGACAAACCCAACTGAAGCTCTAACCTAAGGTGCTCGCCCAAGGTCCCAAGCACTGATTGTAGCTCCTGCCCCATCTCTGCAAAAGGCAGAAGTTGAAGCTTCTTGATGCTCTACCGCATCTTCGACGGAAAAAAGCTTCTGGAGTAATTTACACAATGGGATGGACCCTCCACCCTTGCTCCGGGAAGGTAAATACGCAGCCAAGAACAAAATGAACCTGCTCGAGAAGGAGCTGGGCAGGACCTGTGTAGACCACTCTACTGAATATGAGACCTTCTCCTCTAGGCTACGACGCAGGGAGAAAAGGGCCAGTCCAAGGAAGGAGAAATAAGCCACCCTGTGCTATAAAACCGGTGAGGCAGGGCTAATGCTTTTAGCGTTTCAGTCACTATTGGACAGAAAGGCTTCACGGGTTGGAAAATGTATTTTCATTGAAAGAAAGAGTTCTAAAAGAACAAAAATGCTCTAATGGAATGTCTCCTGAATTTTGTGTATTTTTTCAAAAAAAAGCAAAGATCAACTGAGAACATTTTGCATTTTTCTCCTTGCTTTCCATTATCAAATCAGAAAATTGAAAGTGTTTGGTGAAATCTTCCAGTTTGGTTGATAAGCCTTTTATTGAAAAAGTAAAACAAAGAAGCTCTAACAGAAAAAAAAATGGTTCTGCGTATTTTCTTTTGGAAAAAAACAATCTTCTTTGGGAAAAGCTCCTTTCCAGGTCTAAGAAGTGCAACTCTTGCTGCTATTGCCTGCAGGCCATCCCACCAGGTCCTCAAGATTGTGCACCCTTTGCAGTTTTGCTTTCCCAGGTCTCTGGTACCAACAAGCACGCTAAGCAGGAGGGTGGAAGCAGAGAGCATCCATGGGGGTGATCTCCAAGCAGATCTGGAGGCTGACAGACACTCAGCCAAGTGTCCCATGCATGCATGGAGGTTGCTGGTGAGGCTGCGGGAAAGCTGCCGGCATTTGAACCAAGTCTGCAGCATTCCAGGGCAGAGACAAAGACGTTCCTGACTATTAGCCTGAGCTGCTGGTACCAAGGATGCTTCAGGCCCTAACATTGGCATCACAGCTATTTATTTCTCCATTTGTCGGGAACGGTAAAGAAATGCTCAACATCTCTGAAGGCAAGAGACCAGGTGGCCCACGGTGGCCCTCGTTCAAGTCACCATCTTGATACCAAACCACTTGCCAACCACAGCTCAGCACTGAAGGGATTTTGGACCATCTTCAGCCTCCGTGCTCAGACCTGGGCACCAGCGCTCTGCTGCACTGCTCTTGCTGCATGACCGTAGAGGAGGTATCTCCAGGCTCCTCCGGTACCTCCATGGCTGCTCGCGAGAGCTGGTGGGGCTCAATGCAAAGCAGCAGATCGCATCCCCGGGTGGCGTGAAGATGAACCCAGAACAAGGCAGTGATGCCATCCTCCCTGTGAGGGCTGGCTAGAAGACATGGGCTAGAGGAAGGGTGAGGGCAGCATTGAGTTAACTGTTGGCAGGGTACAACGAGGTTTTGGAAGCAGGCCCGAAAATTTTAAGAGGTCAGGATGGACCCTTCTGTTCTCTGAGTTTTGTAAATATGGCATTGTTCCCAGCCAAAAATCTCTCCCTGATCCTTACGGGCCATCCTGCTGCCCAGACGTGCCAACCTCCCACACTCGTACCTGCAGCGCAGCTTCCTCCCCTGCCCCAGAAACCTGCCTGCAGGGCCACCAGCTACCGCCGCCCTTGTGCAGGGGGAGGGAAAAAAGGGCCTCGTCCCCAGGAAAAAGGTAGCTGAGAAAGCCCAAAGCTGCAAGGTGACACTTAAGAGACACTTGAAAGCTGCTTGGCCAAACAAATGCCACATCTGGGAACGCGCAGCCATCGTCTCAGCCCAGCACCTGCAGGCGAAACGGGGAGAGGGCACCAGGCACCGTGGTGGGGGGGGGCAGCTGCTTTTCAGGTGCTTTCCTCAGCTGGGTAATAAGCAGCAGCGCAGGCATAAAAGCGCAGTTTTGATATTTAGCCTGTGTCACTGTCATTCCTTTTTTTTAAATGCCTTTAGCTTCCTTCTAATAAAAGAGAAATCATAAAAAAAACCCCACAAAGGATCCCTCGCCGGCAGCGAGTATCAGTGTGGCAGCGCGGTGCATTAGCGTGCCTGCCGCCCGCGTGCCGGAGCTGGCGCACCACCACCCACGGATACAGATGTTGGCTGCGAGCCTCCCAAGAGGCATCGGCGACCGCCCAGCAGGCAGGACCAGGAGCGGATCCGCGCTGCCGGGAACGCGGCAGCGTTCCTCCGCCTCTTTCTCTGCGGGCAGGCCGGTGCTTTGCAACGAGCTTGTTGCCGCGTCCTCTCGGTTCCTATTCTTCAGCAGGGCAGCGAGCAGTTTTAGCAGTTTTCCTTAGGCAACTAAAGCCATGTTGAGGTCTAAAGGACTAGAGGTGCTCGCCCAAGCGCAGAGAGGCGCAAGCTCGGCCGCGCAGGGCCGATGGTCAGAGCGCCTTGGAGCAGCGGTTGCTCCCCGGCGCCCCGCTCCAGGCAGCACCCGCACAGCAGAGCGGGACGCGACGTCTCCCACACACGTGCGAGGTGCTGGGCTACCGAGCCGCGGCCAGGAGGCACCAAGCTGCTGAAACGTCTTAAAGACAGCGAGCACCAGGCTTGGCAGCAGCTCAGCGCACGCTGGGCGGGAGCCAGCGAGGCCCCTCCAGCTGCTGCGGCTGCCGGGAGCCCATCAGACCCCGTCCCCCCGCCGCACGAGTGCCGTTCGCCGACAACTGCCGTGCCGGCAAGAGCGCGGTGATGGATCATGCTAGCTCGCACACAATGATCTAAGTAAAAGCCTTATTAAGAGTTCATTCATTTTATAAACTCTCCGCATAGTCCATAGAGGGAAGTTAGATTGCCCAGTCTTACAATATTCTGTGTAAACACTGACATGCTTCTAGTAATTTTAACTAGATCAATTTGCAAGGAGACCAACAGTGGAACAAAAAAATCAAATTAAACACGGGGAAATATTCGCTGGCAGAGGCTTTAAAGAAGTGAGCAGAAAAATACAGAAGAGAAGGATGGATGGACAGAGAGGTACGTGAAACACATGGACCTACCTCTGAAGCCATGAAACCTAAGTCTGTAATTTAATATCAAAATCCTTAGGTCCACAAGATGGGAAAAAGTTCGCCACAGCCATCTTCAGCGGATCACTGAGGCTCTGGAGGACTTATCAGTCTGTTTTCCAGAGCATCTCTCCTTCTTTTCCAGCGGCCTCCGCAGTCAACAACCCAGTAACAACCACACTGCGTCTCCTCGAGTCCCAGCCCATACAGCAGCCACGCTGACTGGTCCTTTGCTTCCTCCTCCCCGTTTGCAAAATGCTGAGCGTTTGCTTTGCTTGGTCGGTTGGCTTTTCCCCGTTATTTCCCACTATCTCCGGTGCAGTGGATCCGGACAGAAACCAAAGCCATCCACTTCTCCCTCCCCACCACCCCGATTCCCCAGAGGGTTTGGAACTGACTGTTCATTCACGTCAGGGTCGGTTGTGATTTTCTGTTATGGACAAGCAGTGAGTCCACAGGAAGTTGACAACGTACACACGCGCACGAGCGCACACACACACACGGGAACACCTCATTCTCTGTTTTCCATGATGGATTTTTTTTTTCCTTTTTGCAAAAAAATGCAAGCAAAAGAAAAACAAGGTTTTCTATTGAAGGTACATCTCTTCTTCAATATGAAGACATTAACTGGATTGATTCGGATCCCCCATGCAGTGGTCAGTGAAGTCCTTTGGTAGTTGACAGAACGACATCTGGATATGACAGTAGGTAGCTGTGGAGACTTCTGAAGACACTTCCACACAGTTCATGAGCAGAGAAAATGAGCAGGGCGAGGCAGGAAGGGTTGGGGGCGGGGAAGGAGAGCAAAAGAAGAAAAGAAAAGGAACATCGTTGCTGAAGGTGGTTTCTCCGGACCGGAAACTCAATTCTTGTGCCTCTCCCTTCCCCAACAGCCCCTTCTTCCTTATCAGTTTTGACTACTGCTCACTGGTGGTGGGATTGGAGTCTGGTTTCTAGGAATTGGGGTTTTTTCCCCAACACATATTTGTTCGTCTTCATTGCGTGTTTTTTTTAAATATATGATTTGTACATATTTATATGTATTTATATGCTGTTCCCCATGACATTGGTAAGTGTGCTTCTGGTGGTGAGAAATGGAAGTCACCAGTTAGAAATGAGTCCCAGGTATCTCCTTTGTCTGCAGTAACAGTTCTCAGACAATGATTCAACCTCTCCAAACGTTTCACTGCTTCTTCTGTCAGTTCCTCCCCTCCCACCTCCGACCCTCCATTGCTACCCTCCCCGTCCCCTCCCCATCAAATCAGAGACGTCATGCCATTGAGGTCGGAGACTGACTCATCTGTACTCTCATAGACTGGACGCTGTTCAGAATCTTCTTCTGGTGTCCAGCTAAAGTTACCCCTATTCTCAGGAGATCTCTGGAGGGAAAAGAAAAAAAAAGGGGGGGGGAAGAAGAAACAGTAAGAAAGAAGTCAACGGACGGTTCAGTTTTGCTGTATTTACTTTGTCGTCTCTAAGAAACGTGCATGATGTAAATTCAGAGGTGCTGGCTTGTTCCTCTCAACAGAGAAAGCAAGCAGCCTGAAAATTTTCCATTTGAGAGCAACGAACCCAAAGCACAGTCCCAGGGAAGAACCCAGTGAGCACTGGCGTGGGAGAGGAGGGTGGAGAGGACGACCTGAACGTCTGCCCCACACCACGAACACACCCAGATCCAAACTCCACGGTGCTCCCGCTCCCCTGGGCTCTTTGCACATCTCCTTTGTTTGCAGCCATCCCGGTCTAGCTATTGAAGCAGGAGGGACAATGCAACCCCAAAGCACTGAACCATCTCACGGTAGCAAAAGGCTTTTGGTGGCCTGCCCCACTTCTAACTAGAACCAACAGAGCAGTGCCAGAGATGTCTGGGGGGACTGTGTAACCACATCAAACTTACTCTGACGTCATCTGGGCAACGAGCTGGAGGGAGGTGAAGCCAGCTGTCAAGAAGTTATCTCTGTACTGGCTCATTTTAATGGCGCTTAGCCAATCTTCTACTGAGGTAAAGGCAGTGAAATCAGGGATGGAGCGGTCTAAGAGTGGCTGAGAAGGCCTGAAATGCAACAGAGAAGCACCAGAGTTAGGCTGCTTTGGCAGTGACAGCAGATAACCCCAGCACTGGCCTGGAAACACCCGCTCCTGCAGAGAGGTGGTTATGATGGGCTACCATGCATGAGAACAGCCACTATGGCCACTGAGCCAGTACAGCAGTATTTTGGGTACCTGGCCCAACCTGAGCCCCCCTCCACCTCCAACACTCCTTGAATTCACCATCTTCTGACTTCTCATTCCTGTCCTCGCTCCCAGAGCACAGGAAGACAGCGAGTCCAGGAGTCACGGACCTCGCAGCGCCTCAGAGAGCATGTGTGCTAGCAGACAGCCTCCTGCCAAGGAAGGCGCTGGGGACAGGCCGCCAACAGGACAGATCCCTTGAAAAGGCACAGCAGCACCACCACGGTCCAGACACGCTTCCTAGAGATGGTCTGGACGATACCGTGAAGGCAAGAGTCTTTCTAAGGAATCTAAATTGGCTGCTGAGATGTTCTTGTGCGAGAGAGACAGGATTCTTTACATTCCTGGTATCTGTTTTCCAAAGTTAAAAGGAAAAAGCGGCTCTCCGGACCACAGGAAGGCCAACCCACCGGGAATATTGCTTTCCTGCTCTGCCCAAAAGCATTTTACGACCCCATATATCGCAATTCAGCTCCTCTGACGTTTGAAGCAGTGACTGCATTTTACCCTGTCCACATGAACAGGGTGGTGTTCACTGCATGAACAGACCTCTACACCCGGGGAATGGCGACTTCTCCTTGGTGCGGACGCACCGTCTGTGGGATGCTCTCCCCTATGCTCCAGCTCAGAGAGCTCTGGGGCCCGAGCTGCAAGCGGAGCAGATATTGTGCCGTGTGCCTCTACGGTCACACACCATAAAGAATCAATAGCAAAGAATTATTGCTGTTGCTAGACTGCAAACTACATGTTCTTTGTCTGACTGTCAGGTAGAGCAAAGACAGAAATCCCACGCGACTGGGGAACAATTTATGAATTTATGTTCTTCCCACTGGCAACACGATCATCTCAGCGAGCCTTCGCCCGTGACTACGGATGCCCACGGCAGCTCCCCAGCCCCGACCGGGACCTCGGCCTCACCCACGTGGGTGCTCAGGGACTCACACAGCGGTGATGGTAGCCACAGTTTTGAGGCTCGCCGGGTTGCGGATCATTTTATCGAGGGTGTTGACTATCTCGGCGAAACGAGGCCGGGTGTTGCGGTCTTTCTGCCAGCAGTCCAGCATGAGCTGATGCAGAGCGGCGGGACAGTCCATGGGGGGCGGCAGCCGGTAATCCTGCTCGATGGCGTTGATAACCTGCAGGCCAACGGGGCGGGAGAGCCACGGTTGAGCAGAAAGGACACGCTTCGGACATCTAACTCAGCCCACAAAAGCTTGGCACCATACCCACTGGGAAGAACAGCCCCAAGGGACCCTCGCACGCAACGCCGAGCACGCCTGGGCCCACGTACCCGGCACGACGGGTGCCAGACACCCCCGGCGTCTCTGCTGATTCACTCCTGCGAGCAGAGCTGCTGCAGGCGGCAACGCCGCGGGCCGGGAGAGCGGTTGCCAGCCCACTTGATCGCGAGCAAAGGGAGCGGGAGGAGCGGCGCGCGGCGCTGCTGGCGCCGGGGCGCGCCGAGGTTAATCGCAGCTCTGATGCTCCGCGAGCAGTGCAGTTCCTCGCGGCGGCGAGCTGCCGCTCGTTAGCTCGGCTGTGCACATCGCACTACAGCAGTCCAACTACCAAAGCTCTTTCCCCGCTCGAAAACCCTCTGAACATTTTCAAAGGCCTTCTAGGCTCCTGAAGTCCAATTACCAGCCCACTGGCTTTCCTTCCCCCTTTCCCGGCATCCATCCTTTCACCCGCTGGCCTTTCTCATCTTGAAAAGCGCCGAGTGCTGCTGCAGCTCTGGAAAGGAGCAGCCGGCTCCGGAGCAGCTGGCAGAGGTGATGCCCGCAGCGTGAAGACCCCGTCCAAACCCACCCGTGTGCGGTGCAGAGCTGAGGAGCAACCTCCAGGCTTGCAGCAGAGCCCCCGGCACGCACGTGAACCGCCACAGCAACGGCACCCGGCTCGGCCCACTCACGTCTTGGTTGGACATGTCCCAGTACGGCCTCTCGCCGAAGGACATCACCTCCCACATGACGATGCCGTAGCTCCAGACGTCGCTGGCCGAGGTGAACTTGCGGTAAGCGATGGCCTCCGGGGCTGTCCACCTCACGGGGATCTTCCCACCCTGGAGAGGAAGGACAGGCAGGTCAGTCCCCGGCACCGAAGCCTAGCTGGGAGCAAGTGGGATTTTCCTCCCTGTCTCCATTCTCTAAGCAGCTGCCCCCACCTCTTGGTGACGTGGCTGCAAGGAAGCACCAACAAGCGAACAACCAAGCCCTTTTAGTGAATAAGTAAGTGAATAAATGGCTTCCTCGATAGGGCACCCCGAGCCAAGCCAGGGCCATCAGGAGCCACCCCGTGCCCTGGCTCGGCTCTCTGCAGAGCGACTGCTCCTTCAGCTCGGATGGGGCCCAGCACCCTCCTGCCACCCTGCGACATAGACAAGGAGAGACACCAACTCCTGAGCAGAAAATGTGCACCAGCAGGTCCACACATGAAGTTGGTAGCCAGATTCAACAGTTACCCTGTGACTGTCTTTTCTAAGGACTGAAAATTAGAAAATGTCAATGCAGCTATTTGTTAACTGGGGCTGGAGGTAAATTGGGGCAGAAAGGGTGTTTATTCAGCTCTGTCTCAAAAGGCTTTCCTCTATTTATCCTCAACTTTTCTCAACACTGTGGCAATCTCTTCTCTGTTCTGCCCTTGTGGCTTACAGTTTCAGGATGAGAAGAAGGGGCAGGAGTCAAAAACATCTCCTTGAATTTATCTAGTATCTACACAGGTGGGTTTATCTAAATGAAACAAAATGGTTTCTTGAAAGGGTAGAAACCCAGGGACCACCACCGAAGTGCAGAGCCAGGCACGCGCCTGTAGCTGGACGAGATGCCGACCCACCAGAGGTAAAGCACAGGCAACCAACTTGGTTTCTGGGGGAAACCAAGTCCCAGACATTTAGCAAACACTCCTTGAGGGGGAGGGAGAAGGGGGAGAAAAGCAGAGGCCCGCTGACGGGATGCGTGTCCTTGCCCTGCTCAAAGCAGCAAGCGTGGCACACTCGAGCACGAATGGAGGATGCACCCAACCTCCCCTTTGCCTCACCTCTGCAAATCATCACAAACTGCCGCAGCAAGACACACATGAGAGGTCTAAGTCCCGAAGGGAGGGTCTCCTCCCCTTCCCTGTCCTCATCTGGTGATGCGGCCAGTACAACCACAGATGAGGTTCTCACCTGCAGATAAGCCATCATGGGAAACTGCCTCATTAGAAACGATGGGGGGTGAGCACCTCGTCTCCTAAAAGCTCATGGGCAGGCTCTGGGTCACCAGCCATCACCTGCCCTCCACTCGCGTCCCACTGGTCTGGACAGGGGTGGCTGTCCCTGAGCCCCAGCTCCACCACCCTCCGCGCGCACGGCAAGCTCAGGGTCGCGCTGGCAGGGCCATGGCCTCTGCAGAGAAGCAGCAAGAGCAGCCAAACTCCTCCTTGGCGAAGGCCAATCTCATCCTCTTTGTGCGATCGAAGTAATAGGAAAAAAAATAATACAGCAAAGGATGAAGGAAAGAAGGAAAGGAACAAAGAAACGAAAGAAATGGGCAATATTTACTCAGGGCCGAATTGCATTGTAAATCGTTTAGCGCAATTGTTTTCCATAGCCTTTCCAATGAAACGTCAGCTGCTCTTTAAGGATGAATGGCAAAAAATTTGATTTGAATAACTACAAATGGAGAAATTAACTGCTAGGTTGTTTTCCCTGCCTTTTCCCCAGAGCTAAAAACCTGCTGTGGGAGGCAGAGTGATGTAATCGCAGGCAGAGCATCATTTCCCAGCTGCTGAGAAGATCTATTATGGCCTAAATTAAATATAAACACAGATGAGATAATCTCTTTTATCTCAAAAGGTGGGGAAAGGCTACTTCATGCCTTTTCCCAGCAGCTACTGTTGGGCACTTTAACAAGAAAAATGCCATTCTTCCACTGAAGAGCCACTGCCTGCAGGACAGGCTTGGGCAGGGAGCACTGCGGTTCCCGTGGAGCAGGAGAGGACCAGACCCTGGCCAGAAGCCCACAGGTTTGGTTTACACCAGCTCTGGATCTGCACGACTCTTTGATTCCTTTAGTTCAATTTGAGGAAGCCGAATAGTGCTCATCTCCTCAGGGCTCCCGTCATAAATCACATTATGTGCAGCAACTCCGACTCCACACGGTGGTCTGAGCCTCCTGGCCAGAGAGGACAGATCCAGCCCAAGCGCCTGGCTAAGAGCAGGCCCTGCACAGAAAGGCGGGCAGGAGAAACTGCTTTTGCAGGAGCTGGTCTAGGAGGCCTCTCCTTGCTCCCTCACCCAAGTCACACCTTTCCCCACCTCTCTGAGGTCCCCGATGACACGGAGCCAGGCCCTGTGCTCACTGCTTGGGAAACACCAGCTCACTTCATTCATCCCCAAGAAACCCCCGACTCAGAAAACCCAGATTTTACACTGCTCTCCTCAGTCAGTGAGATGTGACCTGCTTCATTGCTCAGCTGGAACCAGCAAGCCCTTTTTTAGCACTGCCAATAAAAGATGTGGTCTCTTCATTCTCCTCCTTCAAGGCACGGCCCAGCCACACTTTTCACTGCTGCATTATGAATTGTTTATAAAGAGTTAAAAGGGTTATCAGCTCTTTTAATAAATGATTAATCAATTACGGAGTCCACCAGGTCAACAGCTTGCTTATAAGCTTCTCCTGTGTTCATCCATAATGCCAGCTGCAGCCTCTGGAGCGTGCTTGCATGGGTTGACAACGTGCTCATACTGCCTGGTAATCTCTTAGTGACTCCATCTAAACTACCCGTACAGGTAGATTCAGGAAAAAGTGGGACGCCTTTGTCAGAGCAGTAATGAACAGTGCTATTGCACCATCATGCTTCATTATCTCCAGGTGGGAGCGAGCAGTTCCCAGGTGCCCAGGTCTGGAGGCAAAGGGATCCTGCTGGAGAAGGAGTGGGTCATGCCGTCCTTTGGGCTGCAGGGAGAAGGAGGAGGGCTTCAACCTCCCGGGGCTGCGCAAGAGGCAACGGGGACCAGAGGAGGGCTGAGATTATCTGCAAATGAGCTAATTAAACAGTGGCTGGGGAATAGTGGCGCTTCGATTAGATTTGTCTCTTTAATTAATGCCTGGAAGAAATTTCCAGCAGAGAAAGGTAACCAGAACTGGAGTGCTGCGGAAATGGCCGTTAAAATGCTCCAGCTATGTAGTCAAGAAAGCCATTTATTGCCCTCTGCCTCCTGTAGCCCTCTTCCAGGTCTCTACTGCAGTGTCTCTTTCTTGCACCTTCCCTCCACGGAGGAGGGGGAAAAGGCTCATTCGGAAACCAGCCAAGGGCAGAAAGGAGCTTTGGGGAGGAGGGAGACAGAAAACTTAGAAGGGGAGGAGGGGAAAGGACGGAGAAGAGGATGACGGAGGAAGACAGGAACGAGAGCCAGGAAAGTAAGAGCGTCAGCCTTCGCAAGCAAAGTGCAACGCAGGCATGGGAGATCCTGCACAAGTCAAATCTCCGTCATTTTTAGTGACCTGGCCTCGACAAGAGGCTCACAGATGGACTGCTCAGGGAAATGACAGGTACATACCAAAGAGCTGGTGTAGGTGGGGTCGGACGTATCATCTTGCAGGTAGCGTGAGAGGCCGAAGTCTGACACTTTGCACACCAGGTTACTGTTAACCAGGATGTTCCTGGCAGCCAGATCACGGTGAACGTAATTCATCTCTGCAAGGTATTTCATCCCAGCAGCAATTCCTCTGAGCATCCCCACCAGCTGGATTACTGTGAATTGCCCATCATTTTGCTGTGAGCAGAAAGAGCAGGCACCAGGGTCAGCGAGAGCTGCCAGGTCCTTCCAAACAGGGATGGGCACAGAGACATGCCTTGCAGATCCCATCGCTCCCCCATCCCATCTGTGAGAAGCAGAGCTCTTCCAGAGCAGGGTTTCTCCTCCAGCTGCTCCTCTGGCTCCTGCTGGCTGCCCCAAACCCACCGCCAGCACCTCCAGCTCAGCCCACCAGGCCTGGCCACGGTCCCTCTACTTCACCACCTGCACAGCAGCTACCTGGGAGCTTCCGGTATTTTCCAGGCCGTGATTATTCTTCTTCCAAACCCCTCCCTGCCTTTTCCACTCGCTTGCAGGAAAACCAGCACCCCAACACCCTGTGCTCGCCACAAGGCTGAGGGATCCCTACACCAAGGGAGCCTCCAGGAAGCAGAACCGATGACCTACTTTTCTACCTTTCTGAGCAGCTGATGTGCTAATTAATGCTGCTATTTTTTACATCAAGGCTGAAAATAGGCTTTTAAGTTACCTGGCTTCTGAGCTAAGGAAACTGAGTGGATTTACAGGACTGGATACCAAATTGTTTTGCAGTTTCCTTTGAAGATCTCAACCTAAGTGGTTTCCTCCATTTTCTCCTTCCTCTGTATCTTTCCCCCTCACCACTCCTTCCCTTTCTTTTCCTTCTTCCTTCTTTTCTCTTGTCCCCCTTTTCCATGCTTCTGCCTCCGCTGCAGGTAGGTGCTGCCACCTTGGCGCTCCTTCCCCTCTGACACAGCAGGCTGGCTCCAGGCTCTACTGCCCTGCTGCGCACCCGCAAACCAGTTCCCATCCGTGCTGGCAACGCTGCTGAACGGCCACAGAGGCGCCGCTCCCAAATCCCGCAGCCCTGCCGAAACCTCTCCCGCCTTGCCAGCGCCGACCGTTCCCCTCACCTCAGCCGAGCAGCAGCCCTCGGCCCTCCTTACCCGCAGGAAAGAGTCCAGGGCCCCGTTTTCCATGAATTCGGTGATGATCATGACAGGCCGGCTCTTGGTGACCACCCCTTCCAGCCGAATGATGTTCGGGTGGTCAAACTGCCCCATGATGCTGGCCTCGCTCAGGAAATCCCTCCGCTGCTTCTCCGAGTAGCCGGCCTTTAACGTTTTGATGGCCACGTAGATCTCCCGCTTGCCGGGCAGTTTCAGACGTCCTTTGTATACTTCTCCAAACTCCCCTGCAATTGCAAGACCATCCACTACCACCTTCTCCTCCCCAGAAAACACTGCAAAGAATAACAGTACCATTGAGCCACCTGCTCTGCCAACCAAGCGGCTAATAAATATTAGCCAATTAACAGGTAAGCAGCGCTCTCCTCTAGAAAACCACCCGCCTGCCCTCTTCCAGAGGGGCAACGGCTGCCGCTGAGGACATGTTTTGGCCCAGTGCTTAGTCTTCTCCCAGTTGACAGAACCCATCCGCCGACAGACGTGGGGTTGGGTGCAGCTCTTGCAAATCCCTGCAGCAGGGTTTGCAGAGCAAGGGCTGGAGGGAGAGCTAACATTTAAGGCCTGCCTCCAATATAAAGTGTTAGCATTGCTAATCTCTGCTTCTTTCTTGCACATCATTTATCTTGGAAGGGAAAACAACCGGCTTGTTTTCGTTTCTGCACTCTGATTTAAAATACAGAGAAGGCTTCCTGTCATGTCACTCAGAGAGCTTCTCCTTTGCCAAGTCAAAGTCTGCCTCTGGACGGATTATGTTTAAGCCAGGTTTACAGCCCCCTTTGCCTTGATGAGCAGCAAAAGGCAACTGATACACCGCTGAACTTGATCCTGATTGAAACAGCTCATTGCTTTTTGGAGCTTCCCTGCAGCTTTTCTTCTAGTAGTATGACAGAATTATTTTTTAAAAAACTGTATAAAAAGCAGCCCAGATGATACACAGGTATGTGTACATGTGTGTATATATACACCTATGCATATGAGTACAAAATGGACTACAAAGAGATCTAGCCTTTTCTCGTTATCTCTCTGAAGCTAACTAGGAGGTCCGCAAAGGTCAATCCATGAATAAATTGAGTTCTTGCAAGCCCTAGAAGAACTTCCAGAGATCTGGCATGAGGCATGTATGGGAATACGGTCTCATTTCAGCTGAAGACAGCTAAGCCACAGCCAGAGGGGCACGTAAGGCCCAGTGGCTGTTGGGCTTATTGCTGCTCACCCAGGTACCTGCAGCGGGTGGGCAGCACAAACCAACCTGGTGTCCCCCAATCCATCATAGATCCAGGAAAGCCTGGTGTCTCAAGGCCTCCTTGAGGGGTTTGGCTTACACAACATGCTCTGTGGTGAAAGACTCCGCATGCATACGCAGAAAATCCCTACAGGTCTGTGAACATCAGCCCTGGCAAGGTGGAAAGGCTGGGAAGGATAGGCAGTATGGAAAAGCGAGACACACCTGCTCCAATGACTTCTTCAATCTTCACAAAGGATACATCAATCTCCTTGGCAAATTCACGGACAGCCTCGTTGGGGTCCTCGTAAGTGAAGGGATCAATGTATATCTTCATCCCTGGAGACCCTGGTCACAGGAAATACACGAGAGGTGACAAAAGGGAGAGAAACGCAACGACTACTACTCCATGGTCAAGAGCTGTAGACCCGTGTCTTATGCTTTCTCCTCTCCACATCAGTTAAAACTGCTGCTATTCCCTGAGCACTCCTACATCATCTCCATAGCTTATCATCCCCTTCTTGTCCCCTCGTTCCACCCTACCCTCCATTATAGCATCTCCTCTTACTGGTGTGACCTCCATCTCTCCTCCATTATCTTTCCTCTTGCTCCTCTTATGGAAATGTGGAGCATATTACTTATAAGCTGACAGATTGAGACCAGTCCAGAGAGCGCACGCGGGAAGCTGGAGCGGCCATTATTTATCGACGGCACACCGAGTGCATTAGCACCGAGTTGGGGAGAGCTGCAGGTAGGTATCAATATTTATCACTGTGACACCTTTCCGGAGCGGAGGCTGGCGCTGAGGTCAGGGAAGGCGGCTGGGGCTCAGCACTTGAAAGGGATGAAAAAAGAGATGCGAGGAGAGGGAAAGAATAACTAGGTGGGGAAGGAATGGCTGAAGGAAAGAAGAAAAAAAAAATCACTTCCAAGACCTGCCAGGTTCAAAAATAGAAAAATGATTGCGAAGAAAAGGGTGAGGGATCATACCCTCAGGGGAACAAAATACCGTGTGCATGGAAAGAAGACAGGAAAATACATCTTGCACACCAGAGCTCCCCCTGCTTCAGCTAACACGACCGCGAGCTCTTGGAGGCAGCTCTGCGCCAGGCTCGGTGTAACGGGACCCTGCTCCAGCCTGGCAAACATGCAGTCAAGAAAGGCAACCATAAATGCAGAAACGGGGGCTCTCGGGCGAGAGGAGAGAGTTGCGCAGGGGCCAGGCAAGCCCACGACAAGGGCTGCTGATGTGCCGGGGGAGGAGAGCTGGGACCACCGCCTCCAAGGCACGGCACGAGGCTTGCAACACAAGGCACAAGCTGAGCTTCGGGGACTCTCAAGACCAGTTTAAAGATCCCAGAGCTTAAAAGCCTCCTTATAAGTGTTTTCGGAGGGAGTCCCCTGGTCATTTTTGAGCTTTTCAGGTTCCATCACATCAGGTACTCAAGTTTCTTCTCTCCACAAGCAGGGAAGTTGGACTTTTACTTCCAGCAGAAGCTTCAGGCACTACAGAACACCCTGACTCCGCGACCCGGGCCTTTAAACGAAGATCCAAAAGCCATGCCGTGAAACCAGGAGGGCTGCCGAGTCAGCGTGGGCTCCTCCAGCCCTCTCCTGCCGCTGTGGAAGGGACAGGCCTTACGCAGATTCCCGGTCTGCCCCCGCACGCTGGGTCGAGCGGGGAGCCCATCCCCGCGGCTCCGTCCCCGCGGCTCTTCCCGGCATCTCACGGGCTTCCAACTCACCGGGGTGCACTTACAAATCCAAACTACAATTAGCCGGTTTTACCATAAGGCAAGCGGCAACTTTACGAGGCTTTGTGCATTACTTAGGAAATATTTATTTACCCAAAAAGGCCTTTGATAGTTTTGTGGCTGCTACTAAATTGACAGAGTGCAGCAATTATAATCAAAAACCTGTAGGGCCGGATGAAATACAGGCTCGGCAGCGCCGCGGCCGAGCCGGAGGTGCCTCGCTCGCGCGCCGAGCCCCGCACGGCCTCTGCGCCCGCCAGCACGGCGACCCACGGCTATCGATCGCGTTATTAGGAGCCCCATCGCGGCCCGAAATCCCGCCGGGCTGGCGCTTCCCAGGGCGCTGCTAAAGCTAAGGCGCCCAGGAGCTCCCGGATCGCTGCATATCCCCCGCGCTCCGTGTCCGGACTCGAAATCAGCTCCCGGCTTCCCCGGCGTTCGCCGGTAAGTAGTTCAGAAGGAGCCACGAAATCCTCGCGACCGGCCGGGGGGGGAAGCGATGGAGATGGGGCTGTTTCAGCACAGCACGCTGGTGGAAACCGAGCGCAGAGGGAGCCCGCTCCGGCCCCATGACTCGCCAGGACCGTGCTCGTCCTCCAAAGGGGCGTTGGGGGCGAAAGCCTCTAAGCCTCCTCCAAGGCCGGCTATGAAGACCGCAATGAAGCCATCTGTGCATCTCCCACTTCATAAATCCCTTTACGGCTCTGTCTCATACGCTTTAACGGCCCCATAAATTTTTTTACAAGAGCAGCTGATGCTCCAGCCAGGATTACAAAGGGATTTACGGGATCGTAACCGCGACTGACTTACTGATCCCAAAATGGAATAAATAAAGGAGAAAATCGTGCGGAAGTCTCCTGCCCCCTGCCAATACCAGCTGGCTTTTAGACACCCTTTGGTAGGCCCTGCAAGGTGCCCGCGGGCTCTCCCCCTCCGAGGAAGGAAATCACTCCTGCGGGGCTCTCGCCGCAGAAACAAACCCTATTCCAACATGGAGAAACCTCCTCCGGAGCCCAGCAACTACCTGAAGATAAAACCACCCTGATCTAGGTTTCCCGCGGATGCTGGTGGCAGCGACGCCCGAGGCCACCCGAGCGATGGGGATTTCCAACGCCCATCAGAACGGGTGCGCTTAGGGCACCCACCTAAACCTATTTGATCCCTCTGGAAAGCTCAGCTGCTCGCTGGCAAACAAAACCTGGGATGTTCAGAGGGGAAAACGCCAGGAATTCAAGCATCACCATGAAGGAAATCAATGTAGAGCTTTCCTGCAAAGAGATCCTTAAAATAGCCTGGATACTCCTATATTAGGGCAACAGGCCATTAGACAACAGCAAGTTATTTACCACTTTTAAAAGGCCAAAGCATTCGGTGCAGCGACCTCGACTTGCGAGGGGTGTTAGGTCCCACCTGAGATTTCTTTTCCTTTTTTTTATTTTTATTTATTTATTTATTTATTTGCAAATGAATATCCCTGGGTTGAGAGAGAGGCAGCCTTCGCGGCATCTCACCCACTGAATCGCTCTGATTTTCAACGCCTGGGCACTTCCCATATTCACACCAGCTCAAAGCGCCTCGCAAAGCGGCGCCGGAGATAAGGCCCAGGAAATTACTGCCGGCTTTCGACGGAGCCTGGACTGCGGCTAAATCAAAAATTAGCCGTACGAGGCCTTGCCAGGAGTACGCACCGGTCGCTCCCAGGAGAAGCGAACCCTTTGCAAGAGGCGTTGCAACGGCTTGATATAAAATTCCCAGCCGAGACTGTCCGAAACTCTCTGGCGCGGCAACCACAGCTGCCGCTGCTTCGGAAAACGCTGCCGAGCGAGGGCGGTTATTCCTACGTACTGCCGAGAAGCGCGCTGCTCGTAGGCTATTCCCATAATTAAACCAATAATAATTAATTAAACCAATGGGTTATTCGTTCCGCTGCAGGCGCTCGCTCCTCCGTTAGCCGCTGGCCCCAGATTTCCCACCGGCTTTGCCGCAGCGGGTGCGAGAAGGCAGCGGCTGGAGCCTCTCCGACCTTGGCAGGGGTTTCCTGCGAGTCCCAGAGCCCGGGGATTTTCGGGACCGCTCTCCCCAGCACCTCGCCTGGAAAAATAAACGCCTGGGAGGCTTCTCTAGGGAAGGGAAAATTGCATTTCCCCTGGTCCCAATTTTTCCCTCACTATTTCCCTTCCTTCCGTGCCCCCGTGCACCTCCTACGCGTGCCCGTGCGCACTTTAGGGCTGCGGAAGGGCGGGACGGGTCCCCGCGGGTGGGCGCAGCAGACGCCCCGCGTCCGCCCACCCGCCCGCCGCGCTCCCGCCTCCGCTCACCTCGGCCGGTGCTGTAGTGCTGTAGTTTGTCACTGTACACCGCCTCCTTGCTGTAAGCGCGCTTCCTGGGGTGGCGAGAGGGGAAAAAGAGGGGGGACAAAAAGGAAAAAAAAGAAAAAAACAGCGTCATCTGAGTCACGAGAAAGCGGCTCGCTGCAGCCCGGAGCCGCTCAACGCGTCCCGGCGGCGCAGCCCGCTCGATCAGGAGCGCCCGCCGCTCCACGCCGACGCCGGCGGCAGCTCGGCCGCGGGAGCCGGCCGCTCGCCGGGGGCTGTCCCCGCGCCGAGCCCTCTTGCATCCCGGGGAGCCCCGCGGCCCGAGACACTCGACCCCGAGCACGCAGCGGGCACCTGCTGCAGACGATCGAAATAGCCACCAGCGAGACGATGAAGACCACGCCGGCGGCAGCGGACCCCGCGATCAACGGCAGCTGCTCCCTCAGCTCCGACTTGTAGTCATCTGCAAGACAAAAAGGACGGGCTGAATTCTCCCTCGCACGCTTGGCCCTCGAGATGAGGGTTACGGGGGTGGCTTTGTTCGTGCCTTGTTCTCTCTCTGGTTTCTCTTCCCTTAACAAATTTACACCTCTTGGACCTGTTGGCTATTTCAACTGTGTTTTACACAGGGGTCTCAAAAGACACGAAATTCCTACAAGTTCCATTAAAACGGACAGAAAAGAGACTCTATCAATAACCAGCAGAGCCGGCACAGGCTGCACAAGAAGCTCGGCCGTATTAGACACCAGGGAATCCACACAACGCTCAGCCTTCAGCCAGAAGCTTGGAAGAAGCCAAGTGCCTTTGGTTGCCCATCTGGCTCTCATCTGATTTAAAGTAGCTGGCTGCAAACCTCCAAAAAGAGTGAAAAAGCCAAAGAACAATGATCCTGGGGCAAAGGGAGGCAACAGCGGCTGAAGACACGATTTGAAGGGGGATGGCGATGGAGGCCAACTTGAAGAACCCAGGGCATTTGATGTTTGTATCTAACTTAAGGCCATTTAAGGTGTAAAAGGACGGCAGAGTAAACAAGAAACAGGCCCGACCTTTTTACTTCCGTGCCTGTGTAGTGATATCTAACTAATGGATAGAGACAGCACAGGCTGTCGTGTTGGAGATGGGACACGTGCGTTCCGGGTTATCCCCAAAAAGGTCATTTTCCACCTCCGGGCATCTCCCCCGCTTCTGCCCTCGCCCGTCCTGCCCGTACGGTTGGCAGTACGGCTGCCTCGGGCTACGGGAGCGGGCAGCACGGGGGACCCTGCTTCTGCAGTCAGATGGAAAAACCACCCATCTCCTCGCAGCTGTCGCCAGTGAGACCTCTCTGGAGCCACAAGCAAGGGTTAAAATAAAATTCATTCCAAAGTGTTTAGCACCCTTTTATCTGCATTTCCCCATTCTGCAGTTAATTACTAGCAACTAGATTTATCTCTTGCACGCTGCCTAAATCCTGAGAAATTCTCATCTAACAATCAATTATTATTTAATAATCTACAATATCCATTCTTATTAAATTTCAATTAATTGCTTATTTGAGGCAGGATTTTTCTCCTCGCGTCTCTAATCCTGACTATTCAAGACGTGGAGGGGGGAGCTGCTCTCCTTTCCGTCCTCTCCGCCGCCCTGCGTGTTCTTCCTCTTGCACGCTCAAAGTGGCACCACCACCCGAAACAACCCACGACAGGTATGAAAAAAAAATTCAAGCAAAATCAGGAGCCTCTCGGGAGGCTGCCGGACGGTCCCGCGCATCCGTGTCACAGATCCCAACCTCGATGCCTTCAGCTGCTTGGACTCTTTCTTTTGAGTGGCCTCAGCTCTTATTTAATGGACACTCTTGCTGTTGGCAGCTTTGCGTGGCTAAAAGCCACTCGCGTGGGCAAACACCAGGTTTTCCACGTGGGCCGCGTGGAGGAACAGGTTTAGGAAACGCAGCTGGTCTTGCTGAATTAATCTCCATCTATTTCAGACTTCATTTTTTTTCTCTCTAGCAGGGCAAAGCCCAAAGCAGGAGAGCTTGCAAAAAGGGAAAGAACATGAGGAGATGATGGCGCACACGTTACGGGCTCTCCGCAGAGACTTCGGCTCCCTCCATGCCCCAGAAGGACCATCAAAGAAGCCCTGCTTCACTCACTGATTCCTGGATTCATCTAGAAGCCAGGAGATACCAGTTTTTTTAAAAAAAAAATCCACAAGAGCTCAGTATTTAAAGCAGACTCTGGGCAGAGAACAGCTGGGACCAGAGGAACCACAGCAGGACTCCAGCGAGGAAGCCAGAAGAAGCTGTGAAGCTCATGAGATCACTCTTTGCATCCAATCTACCACCCCGAGGTAGGAACCAGTATCGAGAGACGACTTGGACCTTTTCAGGCTCCCGTTTGCCCCCAAAATGGCTCGGGTGCGAATCTGACCCTCTCCAAGAGAGTCTTGGGTGGGTTTGCAACTTGGCGTTCGCCCCTACGCGTGACGCGTTGCCCAGAGAGGGAGGGGGACGACGGCTCTTCTTCATCCATCTATTCTGCTCTGCTCTCTGCATCTTATTATTGACATTATTCAGAGCAGAGCTACAAAACCGATGAAAGGGTTGGAAGGATCGATCCATAGGAGGGACGAGTCAAAAGTCTGGAAAGGCGAGAGCCGCGGTGCAGGGGGGAGGGGACCGGGACGGTCTCCCCCGCGCCGGGCTGCAATCAGAGCCATGGACGCATGCAGCAAAGACAAAAACGCACCGCAACGGTGTGGGGGGAAAGCAGCGCTGAGAGCTTCAAAACCAGATTACTCCTCCAGCTGGCGATTAATAAGACACTGCTGTAAATCACCTGGCTTTTGCCACGTTGCCCGCTGGGAGAGAGGGTTGCAGAGACAAGTTCATTTAATCCAATTAGAGGCGGACGCGCTAGCTGGCGGTGCCACCGCCTCCTTGCCCGCTCCCCTTGCTCCCGCCGCCCCGTCCAGGACGCCCCGCCGCGCCGCTCACCGTCCGTCAGCGTCTGGAAGCACATCTTCCCGCTGTACTTCCCGTAGCCGGCCACGGTGCGGGCCCGCACCTGCACCACGTAGACCATGCCGGGCCGCAGGCCGTCGATGCGCGCCGTGTTGGTCTGACTCCGGGCCATGGAGGAGTTGTACTCGTTGTGGTCCTGCGGGGCAGAGCCAAGAGCAGAGCCGTCAGCTCGGATACCCCCCCAGGAGAAGCTGTATCTGCTCAGGGAGCAGTAGCCACGGCCCCGAGGCTCCTGCCCCGCGCGCGCCGCGCCAAGCTCCAGCCCCCCGCACCTCGTCCCTCTGCCTGGGCTAGCTGGGTCAGCCAGGCCTAACCTCCATGTGCGGCCCCCCTCCGAATCAAACACGGCCCGGCATCCCTGGTCAGAGCTGCCGTCCCCCTCCTCCCTCCCAGGGACGCTCGGAAAAAACAAGGACCTGAAACGCTTGTGCCCGGATGAGTTCTGCATATGGTTTTGGGTGTGGAGGGATATTTGACAATGTCTTGGGAAAGGCTGCTGGAGGAAAATGGGACCAGGATCCTCAAAGGAAGTAATTTCAGGAAAGACCTGCAACAGCTGGGCTGCAAAGTGCACCTCCGAACTCGGTCCGCCCTTCGGGCGGCTGGAATAAGCCAGAGGAATTTTCCATCTGGAGGTTACGTGAATGGTGCAAACAAGGAGGAGGCGGTGCATTTGCGTAGGCTGGACCGTGGGGAATAACTCGGAGCAAAAGGAGAAAAAGCAATAAAAGAGCCTTCAGAGCCAGCACGAAGAAACGCTCGTGAGCAGAGAGACCCCGCGGGCCGAGCCCAGGAGGGAATTCCCTGCCTTGCAACCATTTACGCTCCTGCACAATCCAGAAAAATCATGCAATTCTGGAAACGCCATATCCCACCCTACGAGACCTCGGTGTCCCTACTCGAATTAGTTCAAGGGCGACCTGCTTTTGCTGAGAGCCCCAGCCCTCCTGTCCCTGCTAAGTTGGCACAGATCCCTACGCTAAAGATCTGTGGAAATATCATGTGTCTCCAGTCTCATTTTTACAACATTCCCTGGTGATTGGCTCTAAATGGGCCGCTTGTGAAATCATCTAATTATTCACATTTAAAGAAATTCATTAAAGTTGGCATGAAGCAGGAGAGTCTGAACAGCTTGGGCTTGGCACAGTTCATTACACGGGTCAAGAGTCTGTCCCCTGCGGGCGAACAACGGCTTCCTGCAAAAAGGACCCAGCAGGGAGGGTGTGATTAAGGACAGCAGACACAGGGACAACCGTGATAACCTTCACCGGAGCTGCCCTTCGCCTTCCTTTCCTCCTGATACCATCTCCATACTCGTGCACTGCTCTGCCATGTGCCTCGCATCTCTGAGAGCAGCGTGGCCACTACCTACGAGCTGCAGGACCTGAGCCTCAAGCGGGGGCCAGCCAGCATATCCCAGTGTATCTCTCCCTGGCCCTGTTTGCTTGACTCAGATGGATCGGCCAGTGAGGTGGAGTGCGATGACGATGCTCAAGAGCAAGGAGGTGTGGACAGGCTCCTGGGGAAACCTTCTGCCTTCTCCACCCAAAGAGCCCCCCTGCAGGACACGCTTCACCCTGGCCCTCCTCAGAGCAGGCAAACAAGTTCTCCAGTGCACCTTATTCCATTCAATCCTGCTCAGATCAGTGCTTCTCATGCACCTTGTCCCACCACCCAGACTTCCCCAGCAAAGAGCTTGAATCAAGCTTGCCAGCATTCCCCTCTCTCAGCAACCTCTGGACCAGGCTGGCTTTGAGCAGCCGCCAAGTACAGAGAGAAACCAGCATGGCTTGAAGTCTGTGGGGTCCCAGCCCTCCCTCCTGCCCGAGGTTTTTGTCTGAGCTTACCGTTGCTGGTCTTGAGCCCATGGTGCTGCTGAGGTCAGGCGTGCAGATCCGGCTCACCTTCTCGTAGTAGCGGATCTCATAGTCCAGGATGATGCCATTGGGCTGCTCTGGCTGGGGCCACGACAGCGTGATGCTCCTCATGGTGGCACTCACCTGGTGCATGATGGGCACGGTGGAGGGCGCTGTGGGGAAAGGCGGGAGGGAAAGTTAACGGAGAGGGGAAAGGGAATTAAGGCATCCAGAGAAAGAGGGAGAGAAAATGCTGGAGAACTTGCCTCGGAGAGGAAAAGGGTGGGAAAGGGGTAGGACTGACGGGAAGGAGAACAAGACATGACATGGCACGATCGGACTCCTCGCAGCAAATCCTCCAAGAAGCCCAGAAAAACAGCATTTGTGAAGCCATCCGGGACTGAGAAGGGCGTGAAGAGGACAGAGGATACCGCAGCCATCCTTGCGGGAGGACGTCCCGAGTGCCGCTCTGCTCCCCCACGCCACTGTGGCCAGCTCTGCTGCACGCCACGAAGCAGGATTCTGCTGGGGCAGGGTAAAACCTCCTGGGCGTGAGGAGCCATCCCAACTGCCGTGGTCTGTGGTTGCTCACCATATGGACCAGGCTCCTGGGTGTAAGCATGGGGGAAGAGCATCATTTCAACAGCTCGCGTGGAACGAGAGCAGCAAACCAGCGAGGGAGGTCTAACAGTTGAACCAATTATTATTTTTAATGAGGGATTTGGAAATCGTTGGGGTTCTTTCTCCCTAGACTTGCTCAGTAACAAAGGAGCTCTTGTTCCAAGGATGTCTCCCACCGGGGCAAACAGGGCAAAGCTCTCTCCGTTCCCGCAGAGGGGACAGCATTCAGCAGGGATGCCCCCCTCCAGACCTCCGCGCATGCCCTGGGGACACCACGTTCCTGGAGGAGGATCTCGAAGCAGCCTTAGCCACCAGGATCAGACCTCGGCTGGCCTTCAGCCCATATTTTCATAGCACAGCTTCTTCTCAGCACCGTCCCAAAGGTGCTAAGGTTTCTTCCGGGTCTACTCTTAGCAAAGCGGCATGCAACTGCTGCTCTTTGGGAGAGGCTGACAGGCAGCTCTTTCACCCACCAGTATTAACGGGGTCTGTCCTACCTCCAGAACACGACCTTCTTCCCAGCTCATTCTCACCCCTGAATTTCATCTCCGTGTTTCCTCTCCAAACACTCTGATTTCCCTCCTGCAGGATCCCTGCGTCACTCAGCAACACGACTTACATTTCATTAAACAAGTTAATTTTCTGCTGGGTCCTCTGGGGACATCACGGCGTCGCAGGCGGACGCCTGGCGAGGCCCGTGCGGAGCTCCCCGGGGACGCGCAGCCGCAGAGCCTGAACGCGGCTCTCCCGGGCCCGGCTATCCCGCAGGGACCACGGTGCCGGCAGCTTATTTCCCAAGACAGGAGGAAGCCTGAATGCTTCCATCACGGCTCCTACCCCTCCTTCCTCTCGGCACCTGCGCAGCAGCCACCAGCGCCTGAGCCTCCCAGCACCGATTCTGCACCGGTGCCTCCCTGTGTTTTTGAGCGAACCCATAAAAAATCAAGCGATTTGCATCCTCTCCGCACAGCATATTGCAGCACCGGTGAAACCCACACCGGGCAGAGGGAAAGGAGAGATTCTCGACGCACGGGTGATTGAGTCCAGCTCCTTCTTTCTATGCTCCGCGGCTCCGGCCTCGCGGGAAATGGGCCGGGCTGCAGGTCCCCGCTCTCTGCGCCTGCAGGCGCCTCTCCCTTGCGCTGGGAGACGTGTACAGTCTGGCACTGCCTTTGTTTATCCGGCGTATTTAATGCTTCAGTTTTTGTCTTTCCACATCCGCTCGGCGAAGATGTTCAGTTTTGGAAATTAAACACTTAGCTTGATTGCTGTTTTGCTAATTGCTGTGCTTTTCCGCACCGCCCCGCCACCACCGGTGCTCCCGCCGCTCGGCACGCAGAGCGCCGTGCCCACGACGGGCATGATCCACGCTCCGGCCGCGTGCCGCCGCGAGATGAGGGAATAGCAGAGCGGCAGGTAGAGAGGACTGGCATTCCCCAGAGCCGGCATACCAAAGGATTTAGGCCAGGCTGCTGTCTCGTGCTCTCCCGCGGGAGCCCGTTAACACGGGCTGCCCGTGGTAGGCGCACGCCGCAAAGCTGAAACCACCAGCCCCTTTCCGCTCCCAAAGCAAACAGCTTTCCGTCACCTCCGGCTCTTGTTTCCCGTCGCACTCCGGGCCAGGATCAGGGCTACGCTGTGCTCCCTCCGCCGTTTTCCCCCTCATGGTCACCCTTCTCCTTCCCATGTGCTGACAGCAGCAGCAGAGATGTGAGCTGGGCACCAGGAACTAGGAGGGCTCTCAGAAGGCTTCATGCAGGCACAACCCCGCACGCTGCACATCGTTGACATCCACCAAGGCGACTTTGGACGTGCAGCAGAGACGCAGCTTTCCGGCAGTGCCACGTTCTGCAGAATCTGACCGTGTCTCACGATCACAGACTTCTGACACTCTATTTGCATTGACGCATGGTTAATCCTTAACTCTCCCCTCCTGACGACTGTTACACACGCTTGTATTCGAGCATGTTCTGGATGCATCTGCCTGAACGTTTGGTCTTGCTGCCACACAACATCTGCCAGATGTTGTTTAACACCCTGAGTTTGCAACTCCAAGGGCATGACTGAACCCCCCCCCCCACCTCAGTGCTCCACGCACTGCAGAAGGTCCCGACCCCACACTGCCCTGGGACTCACCGGCTTGGTTGGTCGTGATGTTCACGGAGACGTGCTGCGGCAGGAAGGGGCTCTTGTTCGAAACACCGTTCACAGCCTGGATCTCGAAGGTGTACGGCGTGTGCGCCCAGAGACTGCTGATGAAGACTCGGGTTTCCGTCAGGCCCAGCTGCCTGGGTACGAACTCCACATTGTCATCGCAACGGGAGCAGGCGCGCCGGTCGGACCGGCACTTCTTGCACACGATGTTGTAGGTCACGTCGTCCCGGCCCCCCGTCTCCCGCGGCGGGTGCCACTCCAGGATGATAGACGTCTCGTTGACGATGGAGATCACATTGCGGGGCCCGGACGGGACACCTGGTGGAAAGCAGATCGGCTGATACATGTCCTCGCACAAAATGCTATGCTCAGCTCTGCTCTGGAGCTCAGAGGTAGCCCACGCAACTCGAGCACCTACAAGGACACCCTAAAGCCCTGTCCACAGTCAAGAGACTTTAAGGTCTACTCACCTCCTCCTGGCTCAGGAGGGATTTAATCTCCATATCATTGCCTGGTTCAGGCTCAGGCTTTCACGGATCTGTCACTTCAGCACCACCCTCTACCCTATCCGCACTAGTGGGCATCTCTCCGGCAGGAGAGAGGGGCTTACTAGTTTGGGTGTCAGATGGGGACCACGTGGATACAGAGCCCTGCTCTACCAAAAACCTGTCTGGTGCCTGAATACCTCCATTTCTCGCTCTGCAAACACGCAGAGCAGCTCTGCGGCAGAGTGCTGTGAAGATGAATCCATTTTAATGACTGGGAGATGCTGAGATACCTCAAGTGTTTACACGGAGGCCACAGAAGTACCTCAAACAGATTATCGCAGCAGGAGAAATGTCACTTGGATAGAACTGCACAAAAACGAAGCAGTGATGGGCAAAAAGAAAGTCAGAAATGGAAAGTGGTTATTAATGGTTCAATATTTCAAGTTGAGAGCATGGGTATTTAATGGCATTGAGGAAGGTTCTCCTCTGGGCCCGGCGTTATTCAGTATTTTATTAGCAACTTGGATGTCGGACTAGAGAGTTCATTGATCAAATCTGCAGGTAACACCAAGCTGGGAGCAATCACCGCTGCTTTGGAAGATGGGAATTAAATACAGCACCAATTTCACATATTGGCGAAACGGGGCTCAGATCGATACAGCGAGATTCAGGAGGAACAACTGCCGCGTGACTCAGGCGGGAGAGAGTAACGCAACACGCAAAAACCCGATCGCGCGGCTGCTCGGGCGGCCGGGGCCGCCGACAAAGACCTGGGGGGCCGCTGGGACGGGTCACCAGCGCGACCGCGCAGCCGAAAACGCAAGCAGCTCTCCGGCACGCAACGTTTAGACACGGAGAGCAGGGAACTGTGCAATAAAAACGATCGACGATGCGACCTCTGAGGAAAGGTTAAGAGAGCGCCGCGCGCTCCGTGCAGAGGAGAAGCGTCCCGGGGAGCTTCCCCGCTGCCCGCGCACACGTTGAGGAACGCTATTAGCAGGATGCAGACAAATTATTCTCATTAGGCGCGGGGGGTGGGAGAGAGGGGCCGGGGCAGGCGGCTCGCGCGGCGCCCGGACGAGCCGGCCCGGCAAAACCCCGGAGCCGCTTTGCAAATCCAAAGCGGCCCCTCGCGCTGCTCCGGAGCCTCCGGCCCCGCTCCGAACCCATCCTCTCTGGGAGCTGGAGGCGGCAAAGATGCTGAAGGATCAGGGAAAAGGGAGGATCCACCAGAGCCCAAAGCAACTGCTCACGTCGCCCGCCGAGGCTTTCTGCGCTGGGACAACCTTGCACACCGCCTCCCTGACGCTCGGCAGCAGCTAGCGCTTCCAGCCCCTCGGCCTCAGCCAAGAGATTAAACACAACCAGAGAAACGAGGAAGAGGGAGATGCTACCTGCAACATCTCCCTTCCAGCAAGCCATGCAAGAAGGTTCCTGCAGTCGGACGGGCTACCAGGCCTCCTCTTTGCAGTTAAGAGATAACGAACCGCTCACGGGCTGAACGGCCAGTGTTTCTGCGCAGAGGGCGGGAGGCCTGCGGGAGCCACCTAGGAGGATACACTTCAAAAACGCACTGCCACGTTTTTATTGCACTAGTAAAGAGCAGCATCTGTAGCTGCACAGTGTTATTTACTGCGATGGCACACACCAACTTTGGAAGCGAACAGCTGGCACCTCAGATTAGAATATTTTAAAATTAAGCTTTAATGAGAGGAAATAAAAATCGACAAATGGACTTTTTTATACAGTATTCCTTCAGTGTAGTGTACTGTAAATCAGCTATATAACAAGATACAGCAAAAATGCAGGCTTATGCAGCACGGTTCTACCTGCCTATCACTCCCTTCAGCTCGTGACAGCTCCAGCAGAATAGGCAAATCGATTTCTTTTTTGAGGTGCATGTCTCAGGTACTCCTCAGCATCACGTGCATCTTAGCAGATCCAAGTGCAAATGCAGAAATCCGTGTGGATTCCCAGGGTACAAGAGCATGCTGAGCGCAGAGAGACGTGCTCAGTAAAAGACACGGCGCAGCCAACCTCCGTCTTGAAGACATGTCTACAGCCAGGTTGCACTGTGCCAGAAACATCCTGTCACGCTTGCAAAATGTGGCTTCCGTATATTAAACTGAGCAAAGCACATCTGCAGTCCAGCCAAATCGTCTTCAGGAGCTGCAGATTAGAAATATCACATGAAGTTCAAACCACACACCTTAAACAGTAAACCACAGCACTCTGGAGCAGGGATCCAGGCAAGAGCACCAAGAAGAACGTCCTGGCTGCCGAAGTGTTCTCCTGCAGACACCAGCACAGACCTCGTCCACCTTCGAGGTTTGAACTACACGGCTCAGCTCTCCAAAGGGGTGTCACACACTCACCTTGCATACACACCTGACACATGGGGAAGAGACACTTGATAGCCACCAAAGAGCTCCTTGCCAAACACAGCTTTCCCAACTCTAGGAGAAGAGAGCATCTTTGCTTACCCTGTTCCACAATCTCGTCGTGTTTACGGTCCTGACTACATGATGGACTGACTCCATGGCCTGGAGCATATTTCCTTGGGGTAATTTGTCCAGAAGTCAAGCCTGGGACTAACAAACCCAACCAGCTGTGAAGCCCACCAGCTGCTGAGAGCTCCCAGCCCTTTCCTGTGCTCTTTTCTAATGGAAAGCCTGGCTCAAGAGCGCTGCTGCCATCTGAGGCTGCTAGGCCAGACGGCTGAGCAGGATGATGCATCACACACAGAGCCATGCAGAATACCAATGCTTAATACACATTCTGCTCTATAAAAAAATATTCCATCTGCAAGACGATGAACATGACAGCGCTAGTAGATAACTTTAAATTCTAGTTTATCCTGGGGGACTATCTCTGCCGTCACTGCCACGGGAAAGTATAAATCCAAATAGCTCTTGGAGATGTGGGCTGCGGGACTGTCCCATTACTCATCATTTGGGGCGCACTACAGTGGCATCGTGGGAAGATCAGCAGCTACGCGAAGGGTGACACATCATCATCTGCTTACGCCGGCGTGGTGATAGAGGGATTCGAACCGGCGTTATGACTCTCGTAGCATTTCTATTACCGCGCAAAAGGTGGTGTCACGTTGTGCGGTAACAGATGGGTGTTTGATGTGGGTGAGGTGGCCACCCGTGAGCTAAAACCTGCAGCATTTTGCTCCTGTGGAAAGGAGCGAGACCTCGCGAGCCCTCCCCACGCATCACGCCACCCTTGTACTCACTGGTGCAGGCGGCCGTCGGCAGGTCGAAGTCCGCCCGGTAGTAGCCGTTGCGGCACGTGCAGACCGGAGAGGCCTCGGCCGTGGAGCGGCTGTTGGCGGGGCACTGCGCGCAGGTCCCCGCGCCCTGGCTGGCCTTGAACGTCCCCGCTGGGCAGGCTGCAAGAGAGGGGAGAGGAGAAGGGTTGGATGCTGAACGTTGCCAGGTGTCTTGGAGCCATCACCCGTGGCTGGCAGCTCCTGGACATTGAGCAAAGAGAAAAAATCCCAACCACACACGCGAGCACAACTTTAATCCCTAGCTTTCATCAGCCAACAGCCTCTCTGCTCGGCAATTACACAGAGAGCGCAAAGCAGCGACAAAAAGGGGGGGATCGGTGGGTGCTGGCACCCCCGTCCTCCCCACCAGGTCCCCGCTGGCTGGGCCCCGTCTTGGGGACAGCCCATGAGGCCATCCCTGCATGGTCTTATTGGCTTGCAAACACCAAACAATCCTGATTTTCATTGTTTTTTTTTTTTTTTTTTTTTTTTTTTTTTTAAATCTCCCTCTAGGTAAGCCCAGCTGCAGAGAAGCAACCTGTGCTTTTGAGGTCAAATTTTCTACGCGGGTGCCTGGTCTAACCTGGATGAAGCAACAGCACACGGATACTGATTTAAGGATATTTTCTCTTAACCTATTTTCCTGCAGTATGGTGTGATGCCTTGCCTTCTACTCCAGCCTGCGACATAGCCTTGACATCCTGATGTCCTGGACACAGCAAATTTGCTCGGAGCTGGGCAGTGATGGCAAAGCCCGTCTCAGCTCGTGGCACTTGCTCACTTGCTCTCCAGCTAGGCCACTCTGCCCACCCATGTCCCACCTGCTGGTCCTCAGTGGACTTTCCCCAACTACCTGTTGAGGAACAGATGTTCAGGCACCCTAGCATTCCTGGCATTCAATAAAAGCATGCAGATGACTCCTGTGAAAGGAATCAGGATGGAGAAGGTATTTTGGCATGTGTATCAGAAAGATCAGATCTCCATCCAGGCGTGCAGAAGGACATGTGCTTGCCACAAGCACCGCTGACACCTCACTGATGGAGCTGATGGGACTCCGTGAGGACCTGGGAGCCTTCACGCAGAGCAGGGAGCGAGTCCTGCTCAGAGAACGTTTGCCATGTAGACCAACGTGGTGCCATGGGCACCTCTGGGCAGTCCCAGCTTCGGGCCACCTCCACAACCATCTCACGAGCAGGACGGGGTCAAAGCAGGGCAGCCCCTGAGGCAGAGGAGAGCACATGCCTTCAACCACAGAGTTAATCCCAACAACCAGATGTCGCTTCTCCGAAGAAATGAGGACAGGGGGACATCTTCATTTTCTGGCCCGGCGGTTGACAACTCCTCAGTTCACAACGGAGCCCAGTGGCCCCCGAGCAGCTTGTTCCCAGCTCTCCCCCCACAACACCATCACCCCCGCAGCATCGCTCGGAAAAGAAACGCGCTAAGTGTCTCATAAACACTGGGATGATTGAGATAATGGAAAGTGCCTCTTAGCCCCTGTCTGCCGCGTCAGGATATGAGGCATCTCCTAGCAGCCCTGAAGAGGAAATTAATAGGAGCAAGCAGGAGTAACCACTTTGATGCAATTTCCTTGGGAGATAGTGGACCATCTAATCTTTATTGGAGCCCTTTAACCTGTCATTCAAAACTCATGAAGGCCTCTTGCTCGCACGGTATTTCCAGATATTAAAAGATGATAAAAAAGAATAAATCAAAGCATTATTTTACAATTTCATTATGCAGGGGATTTTTTCCCCAGCCTGCGGCATGCAACCAGTGTTTTACAAAGGACTGAAATGAGCTGGCGCTTTCCGATGCCGCTAACAGCCCGAGTGGGGATTCGGCGTTTCAGAGGGTTCAGCTAGCATCTCAGCTTGTCCTTTCCTCTTCCCCTCCATGCGAGCATCACCCAGGTCTCTATTTCCCTGTATTTCTGACATGGGAACAGCCTCTGGGAAGGAGATGGTGTGTTTTCTCATCTGACATTTGAGCAGCAGGGCTAGAACATGGCACGGCAGCTGACACAGCGAGGCCTGGCAAGGATTGGGCAACCCACGCAGACAGCTGGGGCCGACTTTCCAGCTGATCGACTGATCTATTGGCTAGTCCGATCCAAGCCATCCCTTCCTGCCCTTTGCTCGTGTGGTTTCAGAAGGAGCTGGAAAAATGCAGTATGCCAGGGAGCATCCAAGAGGTACTGCATCCATGGGTCCACCTTAAACTTTGGACCTGATTCCTGCTTTGAATGCAAAATTATTACATCTAGCATCCGCAAAAGGTCAGGCATCGATCAAAGCCACTTGCAGAAGAAATAGTAAACTCTGTAAAGCGCTCCAATCTATCAAGATGCTTCCCCACAATTACTGTTTTTCTTCTCTCCGGTGTGGCTGTATCTCATCTGGAGCCGTGCCTCCACAACGGTTCTCCACCTTCCCCAGCCCTAGCGGTGGCTTCAGGCACGAGCGCTTCAGAAACAGTCACAGACAAAAGACTCGAGAGGTGACGCTCTTCCACCCGAGCAAGCCCTACACAAGTACCCCATCGTGGCACGAAAGGGACACCAAGTCTCATCAGTTAGGCAAGGCAGAAGACCTAACCACGCATGGACCTGGAGACTTCCAAGGTGGAACTCCATTTATTCGCAGTCCTGCCTCAGGGTGACCTCCTCCTCGACTGAGCCCTCAAGTGAGCAAGCGTTGAAATCTGCGAGTGCTGAGAGCTCCCCAGCAGTCTGTTTTTAAGTGCTATCACCACAGAGGAGCTGCAGAGCCAGAAGAACTTCTGAAAACCATCTGAAACGTGTTGGGCTCTTCAGAGAAACCGAAGGAGAAGGCTCGTGTATTGGGGAACGAGCCATCCAATTTTAGTTGGAACGCGACAGGAGAGCGCGGGAGGAGGACGAGGACCAGAGGGTCACATTAATATGAACACGCATCATTTTTAAGCATATGGGCATGTTGGTGGTTCAGTTAAAGGGTTTTGTTTATTCCTAATTACAATTAAACTAAACGGCACTTGTCAAAATAACAGAACAAAGTACATCCTGCAATACGGCGTCCTTGGGTTTCTTTCATCACTTCACTTACCCGCAAATTCCTGTAATCTGCACGCGCCCGTCTCCTAATTGTTATTATTACAAATTAGCATTTCTCTCCTGTAATTATTTTATGGTTGCCTAAATTCCCCTGCAGCTTCAGCCGGGGCTGATGCCTTCTCTTTCCTCCCTCGACCGCTCTGTACCGGAGCCCTCCGCTCCCAAACCTAACCTCTGCCCAAGCCGCTCTGCTTTCTAGGGAGGGTTGAGCAAGACCCCAACACAGTAGCTGAACCATAAAACCTGGGCACCCAGGCTGCTGCCGGGCCCCGGGCCCCTGCACACGCACAAGTGATGCTTGTTCTTAATCAATCCTGTCCTCCGCGCACGGAAAGCGGCGCGCTGCACACGGGATTTACGGAAACCCACGCAGCACGGGACCCCTTAAGCGCCCGGACGGCAAGCGCGACGGTTTCCTTGACGCAGGGGCTGCCGCAGGAGCGGCTCCCGGAGCGCGCGGGCTCGCGATCCGCGGCAGCGTCTCGGGTCAGGAGCGGGAGCAGGCTCTGCCTCCGCGAGCTACCGAGCCGCGCCGCCCTGCAACGCGCGCGTCTTCATCCCGGGTGCCAATTAATTGATTGTTTATTATGTGGGCTGGAGAAGATTAACGATGTGCTTAACTAGCCGTTGCCTCGCGTTTAAGCACCTGCGGCGTGCTTGCAGACGAGGAGGCAGATAACCAGCCGTGGCGTTTTGCAACTCTGCAGCCCTCGGCGCGGGTTTTTCCTCCTCCCCTCCACGCAGCGATCTCGAACGTTGGCCAGCTTTCACCTAATGGCCACTTCCAAACCACGGGACCGGCTCCGCTCTCGGAAACGGCCTCTTGCAGGAATTAACGTCCGAACGCGTCCTCCCTTCCTCAGATTTTGGGCGGCGGCGCCGATTTTGCTCGGCTGCAAGAGGCACGCAGCAGCAGACGCTCTGACAACAACTTCCAAAGCAGCCCGTTTCCATCGACTCGTCTCAGACGGTCCTCGCGGCTTACTCGGAGTTTCCCGGAGATGTTCCAGCTGTCAGCCACAACACAACGCGCCCGGGGCAGTCTGGCAGCACCAGAAGCTCTTCGGAAGTTACGGGAAGGCGCTTTCGAGCGCCCAGGCCGAGCTGCCAGCGACACCCTGCTATTGCGGCGCGCTGCCGTCAGCCCGCTTATGCGTGGACACGTCTCCTCAAACTACTTCCACTCAACACCTCCACCAGCCTAGGGTCTTCCTGGAGCTAAACGAAGAGAAAAGGAAGCTTGGCAATGCCAGAAAACGTCCTAGGCGGCTGCTTAAAGCCAAGTTACTCTCTTTCCCAGTAGCTTGCACGGAGGGGTTCAGCCAGAATTCATCGCCGGAGGGGTTAAAAGAAGAGACGTGCAAGCAGCAGGTCCCTGGAGAAGGACGCTAGAGAAGGCGCTTGCCCTTCATCTCGCAGGGCTAAAAAGCTACGCTCCCTCCCAAAGCGAGCCGCTGTCAACCGACCGCCGAGGCGTTCGGCGCTACACGGAAAGGGTGCGAGCGCAGGGGCAGCCGAGCGCTTCGTTTTTCAAGCTAAATCCTCTTGGCTAATGCCTGGAACCTGCACTTTTTAATTGCTCTCTCAGGGAAGCTTTAGTCTGAAAAAAAAAAAAAAGAAAAAGAAAAGAAGAAAAAGAAAACCAAAGCAAGGAAGGAGACATCTCTTCTATATTAACTTGCTCTAAAGCTCTCTGGGGACATGGAGTGGCGTTTTCCTGATCAGCTTTTAAAATACGAGCTTCTGCAAAGAATTACTGACCTCGGCGTGCAATTCTCCGGGTCCTCCGCCGGGCCCTGGCTGACGCCCCTGCCACTGCTCCCTTCATTTGCAGCAAATAAAGTCGGTGGCATTTCATAATCTCCACAGCTCCGATTTCCCCACCACAGCAGAGCTAACCACGTTTGCTAGGTCTCGCTCGACATGGCAAGAGGCATAGACTACAAAACATGTTTCCCATCTTCGGATCTCGTGAGCTTTCTGCAAACGTCCTCTTTTCGACAGCAGTCTTGTTTCAGCTGCCCCAACTCACGGCGGATCCCTCCCCGCCGACACACAAGACACCTAAGGATGAAGCAAGAGCACTGCCACTTAGTCCACATCTTATCTCCAGCTCCCTCCGTCCTCCTACCCTGTCCATCCTCTTTGGCCTCTTCTGAACCTGCTTCTGCTTCGCCTTCCCGAAGGTCCATCACCCTGGCATGGGCAAAGACACTGGCAAAGCCTGGGTTTTCTAGCCTTGCTCTACAAAGTGCAGATGGCCAGTGCCCACCAGCACGACCAGGAGACAAGCAGTGGGGAAGGTGCAGGATTATTTGATCTGTAGGACACTATGGCCCTGACTGAGAACAAATAAGGACATCCTGGCCATGAAGACACTGGGGCTGGCACTCAGAAGCCTGTTCCTTGCTGCCGAAGTCCGGATCTAAGCCTTGTTGTCCCTTAAGAAAAGCACGCTCGAAAAACAGCCAAAGCTCGAGTAGATTACAAAAGGGACGGTAGGATACGGCCTCCAGAGGCAGCCGGGGCTGAGCACAACGAGCCAGGTGGTCTCACTTCTCCTGGGCTCCAACAGTTGGCAGCTACACTAGCATTAGGAGCGGACAAACTGTCCCTAGCGATCTGCTCACTATTGTTTGCTCTGAGATTGATTTTTGCAGTCTTTTTGGAACGGGTGATCGCTCCTCACTCGGCTGTAACTCTCCGTTCTTCCACGGCTTGCTGCACAGGCCGTGCCCTCTGCGCTGGACCACGCAGCCCAGTGTCCACAACCCTGCAGCGAGCGCAGCAAGCCCACTCAAAAGTAAGCACAAAGATAGGAGCTCTGAAGCAGGGACCTCTGCAACAAGCCTTTCTTCACCCAAGCTCAGCCGGCAAGAAGCCGCTGTCCCCCTCCAGGCAGCTCAGCTCAAACCAGGGGCCGAGCGACACGGCTGCCTTCCGCCAGCTTCGCGCCGTACCGCCTTTACTAACAAACATCTCCCACCAAGCCGGAGGGAGAGAAAAACCTGCCACCAGCAACGGGCAGCTCCAACTCCGGCACCCCAGCGCAACCTCGACCTTCTACCTGCTGTCTCCTCCAGCACGGGCAGTCCGCGTGGCAAGGGCGACACGGACACCTCTCCCGCTGGCACGTCACAGCTGAGGAAGCAGGACGGTGACACTTGCCTGGGGCCGGTTGCTCTTTGGAAGAAGGAAGGACGTCGTAAAAGCTGTTCTCGCATTTCGGCGAATGTCAGAGAGAGCCGCCCACGGCTTTCCCTCCGCAAGCACAGATCCGAATCGCAAGGTGGGTTACAAAATCAGTTGTAATTCCTGAAGGACTCATCCTAACGAGTGTGCTCGTTATAACGCCAGCCCGAGCTGAGGGGCGTGCTGCAAGGTCTGCAAAGCCTGGGACCCACGTTGCCTCCAGGATCAAGGAACGGAGCTGCCCTGAACTCAGCAAGAGGAGCAGCCGCTCATGCAAGTGGAGAACCAGCCAACACCGTGGTACTGTCCCATCCCGTGCAATATTAAAGTCCCAGGGCAACACAAAATTTAGGCATGTCTAACTTCCAAAAAACACGGAGGGGACGGGAGCTGTGTAGCAGTGCCTTCGTTCGGCTCTGAGCCCAAGAGCCACAGTCCAGCGGGGGAGTCGGCTCCAGGTCCAAAGAAGTTGCACAGTAAATCCCACCCAGATGACAGAAACCCCTGCAAGATCTTCCTTGGGACACACCACACTTTGTGGAGGACACCGCAAGCGCCCTCAGCTCCCTGGGGACGGCTGCAGAAGCGCAGGGCGGACAGCCGGCGTTGCTCTGTGCCACGGCCAGCATGGTGGGTAGTTTGGTAGCTCTCGTGGCAGCAGGCACCATCCTGCAAAGGTCTCCCACCGCGGGCTCCTGGAAAGGAGAGAAATCGCTGCAAAGCGCTGCAGCGCCAGGCGGCCCCTTTCGCGTGGCCCTTCTCGGGGCAAAAACACCAAAAGAGCGGAACCGTAGCTACTGCTTTTACTGCTCAAGGTGATTTTGCCCCCTTCAGAAAAATACGGTTGTCCACATTCCACTTCCAATTTTTAAGAAAAAATTGGCTTCCAAAACTGACACTTTCTGAACAAGGCTCGCAGTTTTGGATGAAAACCAAAAAAACCCCAGAAGCAGCTTGCTAGCAAACCCCTCGTGCATCTTGCAAACACCTTCCACAAAAAGTGTATTTACCTCTTAAACAACAACAACAAAAGGCAAACAAAATAACTCAACAATTTCTCACTGCTCTGGTGGAGTTTTTCTGATGAGCCCCAATCACAGGTATTTCAGATGTGCTGCCGCCGCCGTCTCCGCGCGCAGCCGGAAAGCCCCGTTAGCTAAATGCAACCTCTGCCCGGCGATGCTTGCGATATCCCCGTCTTCAAAGGGCAAGGGAGGGTGGTGCTGGCCCGGGCCGCCTTCATCTCACTCATTATTTTTCCCACAAACAGCCGAACGGGGAGTGGGCGCCCCGTGCCAGAGGCTTAATTGGGAGCCGGGCTGGATGCTCTCCTGCTTCCCTGCAATTACCTACCCTTCCCTCCGCTCCTGCCGCTGGTGGGCACGGGGGGGGTTGCGTTGGGTTTGTGTTTGGTTGGGTTTTTTTAACTTCTCCTTTTTAATGATCCGATTCTCTTTCATATCGAGCCAGCCGCTTGTCCCAAGTCCCTGCGCCCCAGCAGCACCGCGCCGGGCTCTGCAGGCAGCCCGTAATGATGATGGGTGGCTGGCTGCAAGGTCCGTCAGATGAGGGTTGTCACGGCTGGCCCAGCATCAGGCTTCTTCAAATTAATTCCAAAAGGCTTCAGTGTTCACAGCTGTCCTCTGCTCCCTGACAAGGAGGGATTAGAGGATATTTATCACGAGCATCATGGATTTCTGGCCTGAGAAGGAAGGTGGGGAGATGAACAGCATGGTGACCACACTGGAGCAGTGCTGGAAGACCTCTGGCACTTGCAAGCAGGCTAATAAAAGGCCAAGGTCTTCTTCTGGGCAGTACGGAGGCGGCAAGCCAAAGGGCAGCCACCTCGCGAGGCCAGCAAGGCGCGTTTTAGAGGCACACTGGTTTCCGTAGTCCGTGGTGCAACACAGCTAGAGCTGTCTTCTAGGTATCTATCCACAGCTGCGCCAGCCTCTGCAGGAGACCATAGTGTGGTCCGACTCCTGTCCACATCCACAGCGATTTCACTGTTCTGCCCCCAACACCTGCATTTAACCCAGCAGCCCTGCAGCCGTTCAGCTTCAGGCATCCTGAAGCCAACCACGTCTCCTGACTTGCCACTCAAGCTCTCTGTGGAGGCTCTGGCTCAACGCAAGTCCTCTACAGCTCCACAGGACTCCCCCTTGCTCTCCAGGGTGCAAGGGGGAACCGCAATCACCTCCTCCGTAAAGCAGTGAGCATGGGAAGCCCCAAAAGTCTCTCCTCCTGCCTGCAGTCGCTGGCTGCATTTGAGACCAGTGCCTGCAACACCCCACCAGAACCGTGACCAGCTCTAATTTTCCAGACAGAACTGAAATCTTTACTGCTACTGTACAGCTTGCCATGCCTCATTAGCTCAACGAGACCTCAGGTTGTAAGCAAAAGCCACCAAATCTCCTTACATGTTTTTAATGCTTCTGCTGTACCAGGTGGAGCAAAGGAGGAAACGTCACCTGAGAAAGGGGAACTTCTGCAGTCAGAGCATCCCTGACTCCTTGGTCAGGAGCCTGCCCCGAAACATCTGCGATACATCTCACAAGCCAGGAACAAGAGCCTGGAAGCACGTCAGGATAAAAGAGGCTGCTATTCAATACTGACGCTCCTCAGGCGAGTCTCCTGCTCCATTGCCTCTATGGCTGCTCCCCAGCAGGGTGCCTCCAGGACAAACAGGACCTGTGCTGCCTCCAGCCCTCACAGAATCACAGAATGGTTCGGGTGGGAAGGGATCTCTGGATACCATCTAGTCCAACCCCCCTGCTCAAGCAGGGTCATCTACAGCAGATTGCCCAGCACTGTGTCCAGACAGCTTTCAAATATCTTCAAGGATGGAGACTCCACAACCTCTCTAGGCAACCTGTTCCAGTGCTCCATCACCCTCACAGTAAAGCTCTTCCTTATATTCAGATGGACTTTCCTGTGTTTCAGTTTCTAACTGCTGGATCTCCCTGAATCCCCACACAGAGACAGCTGCTCCAGGGATCACGAGCCATGGGTGCCTGAGCAAAGCCAGAAATCCTTCATGCCTGTCATTTTGGGGGCTAGATATCCTCACTATGCTTTGCCCCCAAGAAGGAAAAAAAAACATCACAATCTTTATAGCCAGGCAAAGCACCTCCAAGAAATCTCAGCCTGCCCAATGTTGGAAGTGGACAGTTGGCTCCACAGACTCCCTGAGTTTGGGGCAAGACTGTGGTGGGACAAGGCCACCTGAGCACCACCAGTGACCCGCGGGACCAGATTTGGCACTGGCTATTTGCATGGGGCTGTTCAGAACAAGAACTTGCAATGGAGAAGGGGCACGTGCCTGAAGGGGAGGTTTCTGCTGTCTGCTGCTCCACGGTAGCAGAGGCTAGCAGAGGTTGGAGAAAACCTGGAGGAGGTGAGATGCATGCACAGCCGGTGCCACCAGCAGGTGCAGGATGACAGAGAATTAGGCTTGATGCAATTCGGTTACAGCCCATTGGCGAGAACCAAAGCATCCATCTTGGTGGCCACCTACCCCCAAAAGTGCAATCATCAAAGGACATCTCGGCTCTTAGGGAGGCACCGTAGGCTGCTTCAGCATCTCTCGCAGAAAGCGGGCCGTGCCAAGCATGTAACTTCACGCTGAATCCGCGTAATAGGTGATTCTCGCTCGGATTATGTTGATTAGCAGGAGCTGCTTCCACTGAAGATTGGGAGCCGAGAGCTATTCCAATATAATTACAAACTGTGCTGGTCTCATCACATTTTGTTGCCATATTTCAGCGCTATATACACAGAAACTCATAAGATAAACATGAGCTTCCAAGCATCTGGGCTCACATCCTGCAGGCGACGGTTTGCATTTATCTAAGAGGTAGGGAGGAAGGAGGCTCCGCTCCTCGTGACGCAGGGAGTTAATTAAACCAGCCCTTCACCTTGGGAAAAATCACTTCAGATCTGCCCTGGGACACATGTAAATTAAAATCAGTGGCTTCTGAGCCTGGTCCACAATGGTTTATTCATGTAGAAAAAGTAAAATTCAATGTGGTTTTCCTTCTCATTTTTTTGCCCTATTCTAACAGAGGAGAAAAGCATTGATTTGGGGAGACGTGGGGCAGGATTTCAAAGGCGCTTCCAGGGCGGTAGCTGAGTAACGCCAATTAGTGGCAATAGGATGTGGGTGCCTTATCTGCATGCGCCTCTTTTGAAAATCCCATCATTTATCAGCTACCAGTTTGCTCCCCCCTCTCCGCGCCGGGGCAGATTAAGGTATTCAGAGGAATAAACCCAGCCGTACACGTGCCGCGGCACGTGCTTCACTGCCAACAAAAAGCAGCTCGTGGTTGCACAGCCTTCAGGTGAGAAGCAGCTCATGGCTTTCCAGAAAAAAAAATCAAAGGGAAATAAAAAGCATTTTGGCACCTCAAGGCCATGGGGCTGAGGCCTGTCTTGGGAAGGAGCAGCAGGAGGACAGAGCCGGAGGGAAGCCCTGGAGATATGCTACAGCTGGGCTGGGTGGTGAGGAGCAACTCAACTGCAAGCTTGGAGGAGCACCAAGTTCTCCTGGTCCGAACCACTTGAGGATATCCCCCTCCTCCAGAAACGTGTCCGTCACTGCCTACAACAGCTCAAGCGATGGATGCTAATAACTCGGAGCTGCTAATATTAGCTATTAATAGCCAATAATCAGAGCGTGAGTCAACACACTGCCCGGCTCCCTCCGCCGTTCCCACGCCGCAGGCTGCAGCAGGAGCCACCAACGGGAAAAGTCGATGCCCTTTGCTGCCCAGCCGTTTCCCTTCGTTTCTGTAAAAAGGCCGTGGAAATAAGAATAAAATATATATATATATATAATTTTATACTCATTCCAAAGGCAGCTCATGGGAAAACGGAAAGCAAATCCCGACACAGAAACTTGCTTCTGAACCGAGGGACACAAATGCTTCAGTCTGAAAACACGGCAACAAAACACCCATGAATGTCTCACTGCTATTTTTTTTCTTTTTTTAAACGCAGCTAGGTTTTGTCAGGGGAAAGGGAAAAAAAAGAGATGGTTTTGCAAAGAAAACACTCCCGGTAGAGTAGGGCATGGGGCAATGTCACCCCAGCTGGGCGGGCAGATGGGCTCCCATGTCCGGGCAGCAAGGGGCCAGGTACCATCGCCTGCCCGCTGAGCTGGGAGAGAAGGAATTGCAGTCCCGAGGCACCAAAAGAAAAAAAATCCCATCTTCAGGCTGACGAGAGGTGGCACAGAAGTCAAGAAACCAATTCTGCCCCTGAGATTTGAAGTAATTTAAGATGAGAAAGGACTGAGGACCCAAGCAGGAAGGTGGCAAGAATGAGCCACTCTGGGGTGCCATCGGGAAGCACCTTGCCGGGAAGGATGCCGGGAGCAGAGCTGCCAGGAGAAGCTCTGGGACCCCCAACTACATGCGTTCAGCCCCTCTGGCTCCTATTTGTGGACCACTAAGCAGACAGTTTAGGACAGCACAGAGGCACGGGGAGGTGGCCACTGCTCTCATGCTCTACCAGCAGCTCAAGAAACAAGAGGTGAAATTCATGACGGTCCACAAGCCATGGGAAGCTCAACGTCACCATCACCTAGCAGAGCCACAGCTTCATCTGTGGGGCACAGCTCTGCCCCAGCCTGAGCTGCTAGTTGGCTCCTCTTCCCAGGTCCAGACCCCACCACCCACCTCCACCTCTCCTCTGAACTCCTGCAGGCCACCCAAATTGTCCCTTCTGCCCCTACCTGGGACTCTCTCCTTGGATTTGGGAGTCCCTTGGTGCCTCTCCGAGCCAGGACCTTGCAGTGGTAACGCCAGTGCATTTTGCTTTGCCAGACTAGTTCAAGTCACCGTCGCCCTAGTCAGCAGTGCTGCTCCCGGGCACGCGCAGCTGCCGCACGCCGTCACACGGGAGCTGCGGGCGCCTTTATTGCTGCTGGTATTTCAAGCAAAGCTGCTCGAGATACTGCAGATTCGTGGCGGATGCAGAGCCGAGGTCGGGTCATTCTGCTCCCCTGCAGATCAGCGAACATCAGGCAGGAGACTCGCACGGAGAACCAGGGTCTGCCTCTCCTCCCGCAAAGGCTCGGCCAGGCGGACGGCTCTGAGGAATAGCCAGAAGGTGACGCAGCCTGGAAGAGCTGTACATCCCCATCACCAAAAAGCCACTAACGAACCGACCTCTGAGTCTGGAGCAAAAGGTGGAAGATCAAAATTTAGGCCAGGACTCCTAGACACAAAAATACAAACTACAAAACCTGTTAAAGCCAGACAAATCCCAACAAGAAATGAGGTGTGACTCCTCCAGAGCCACGGTGCTCACTAACGACCATCAGAGCAAGGTAGAGCCACCTGGGGGAGGGGTCTCCATGCCCTCACACCAAGACTGGACGCAGATGTAGAAGATGCTCTACTCAAACCCTAGCTATTGGGTTCAATACAGAAGTCACTGGAGTGAAATTATTTCCTCTGTGCTGTAAAAATGTGAGACTCACATAGCCTTTTCTTGTCTCCAGAAGTCAATAGGAACGGACGGGAATCTGCACCAAAGAGCCGATACTTTAATGTTCCACTTAACCCAGCACATCGTGTTCACCCCTCAACACCTACGTGATCTATCGAGCCATTTAATGAGCAGGAAAGTGAGTTGCCACAAAAATCCAAGGTAGATCTCGCAGAATAGCTCTCCCCCCAGCTAAGAAAAAGAGTTACAAGGTGCTATTAGGGGCCGGGGTCCTAATCAAACACAACCACATCGTGGAGCAATAACGGTACCGAAGCCCTGCTGCCAGGGAGCAGGCGAGAAGGCAATCTCGAACACGTCAGAAACCCCCCGAGAACGACGCATCTGCTCCTTGCTTTGCGACCAGAAGGGTCAGGGGACTTTGGACACCACAACCTGGCCGGCGGCTTGATTTTTTATCTCCAGCCCTTCCTCGGCACGGGAAACCGTGAGCAGGTGGAAGGATGGTCCCCCTTCCTCGCAGCCAGAGGTGCAGTCCCAGCGCCCCAATCCCCCTTCGCCAGGAAGCAAACGCTGTCCCCTGCTAATAGCAATTAATTAAGCACCTTTTTCTTCTCTGCCAGCTCAAGCCACACAGTATCCCCTCCATCTAGAAAACATCAAGTGCTTATTAATTACGTCTGAAGTGGCTCCTAGTTAGCGCTGACGCCGGGAAGGATGAGTCACTCCGGGCCGGTGCTACGGGAAAGGTTTCGTTCACGGGCGGCTTGGCGCTCACGCAGCGCCCAGGCACGGGCAAGCGCGCGGGAACGCCTGTGCCGGCCGCGCAGCGGCGAGGCCGCGGGATCGGAGCAAAGTCCCCGCCGGCTGGGACGCCGGAGCCGGCGTTGCAATTTAAACCCCGGCTCTGGAAGCACCTAGGATGAACGTGGCTCTCCCACGTCCTTCATCCACCCCCAAAGCCCCACGCGCAGGGTTAAACGCACACGCAACGCGGTGCGCTCCGCCACGAATACGAGCGGTGACCCGTAACTACTAATCCGTGGAGCAAAGGTGCCTTTTAACCCAGCTGTTTCTTGCAGGTCCTGTAGCCCTCTCGGGGGGTGGTGCCTTCCGCAACCTCCGACATCGAATCAAGCCGCATTTCGTGCAATCGGGCGCAATTTGCTCTCTGCTATTTCTATATATGAACATCACTTATATATATTTTGTATAATTTGTCTCTCTTTTATTAACACCTCCTGTTCCACCCTAAGCAGTTAAACGGTGCGAGCGCGGTGTCCGCTTCCACTGATTTTGCCTGCTCCCATGGAGAAGCTATTATCAGCCCTAATCTCGTGAACTGGTAGGAGCCAGAAACGCCTGGGAAGCCAAAGAAGCAATTTCTGAAAGTTTTGCCTGTCTTCTTTCTGCTTATTCCCCCCCCACCCAACCTGTGTTCTCCCTCTCCACTCCTTTTTTTTTTTCCAAAATACGATTTCATTTCCACACGAGAGCTGTTTTATTGCACCCAGGAGAAATCTTCTTTTCCTCTTGCTTTCTTACCAGAGCAGATGGATTTTTTTTGCCCACCTGTAACACCGTGTTAATACAAAGCGAGGCTCGAGATGAGAGCGACACACACATCACCCGCGGGCCAGGTCCAGCCTGGAGGCCCGAGTCCCTGTCTTGGCCTCTTGACCAAAAAGGCAGGGGAGCCCAGAGATCGTGGCCAGGCATCCAGGAGAACATCCCAGCTCCTCACGCAACCCTTCAGCGGGCAGAGCTGAGCCCATCGGTGCTTTCCGCAGGCGTTTCCGCAGTGCCCACGCCGCAGGGCGATCACTAGATGCCCAACCAAACCAAGGCTTAGAGGACAGCTTGCAGCCAGCTGCCAAAGCAGTTGGTTGCCCCAAACAAGCCGCAGCCCCGCAAAGCTCCTTCAGATGCCACCACAATGTGCACCAACGCTGGCTGCAGAAGCAGCAGAGCTGCCTCCACTCCGGAAGACAGCTTTAAGCGGAATATTTTTCCTTGTAAGTGGGAAAGTGCAACTTCTCTGCCTTTTGTCTTCTCTCTCCGTCCTTGATGGCCCTGATGGTAAAATATGCCATTGCACCAGGATTTCTGGCCAGCTGAGAGAAGCCCCCTCTCGAGTCAAAATCACTCATTCCCAGGTACTTTTCCCCATTAAACTGTTGGCCGAGCCTCCACCTCGATAACTACAGTGTAAGTTAGGCGAAGCCGCCTGGGAGTTCCTCTGTTAGCGCTTGGAGCCTCCTCCGGCCAACTCGCATCTGCTTCCTCTCACCAGCGAAGTTGCAAAGCAAACACCTTGAAGGAGAAAAAAAAAAAAAAAAGAAAAAAGGAAAAACACAATGTTTTCGTATGGCACTTCGGTTTCACTGCCGGATGGAAACAGGAAACGAAGCAGCGCAGAAAAGGTAAAAAAAAAAAAAAAAAAATATCCAACGGGTTAAGGCGATTTGGTGCAACTCGGTGTCAGAAAGCTCCTAACTCCGACTCCGCGTTCGTGGTAAGGATCGGCTGCCGACGGCATTAGCGAGCCGCTGTCGCTTAGGCCGGGCGACAGGAGAGTCGCGCAAGGGCTGCCGCGAGGTGCAGCGTTCGCGCCGGGAACGCCGCCGCCAGCCTGCAAGGCCGCCCGAGCAGCCCAAGACGGATGCGTTTTCCCGGGGCTCCTCAGTCCGCCTTTAAAGTGCCGCTTACGCGCACGAGAGATGCTTTGATTTAATCGCTGCCGTCGTGCTCTCAGCACGTCCTCCGAGAAACAAAAACACCGGCAGTGAAAAACAGCCGCTTTTAAGCGACGCCGAGCTAACACCCTCGGCACCGCTCCATTTTTCAGCGGCCGGGATTTGCTCCGCGCGCCGGACGGCTTGTTCCCGACCCGTGTCTATGCGGTGACTCCTCCACTTACTGGAACGTCATCAGTAACGTCCCGTCTCCCAGAGCAAGCGGTGCGACGCAGGGGATGCTGCCGGGGCTCCCCTGGGAAAAGCGGAGAAGCACTGCGCAGCAAGGCACTGCATGCTGCACCGTGGTCTCAGCACAGAGGTCCCCATCTCCTCGCTGCCACCTCCAAGGTGACCATTCATAAAAGAGCTCTTCCACAATTTAATAAGGACAAGGAAAAAACGTAGAGAAAGCTTTTTGGGAAAAAAAAAAAAAAAACACTGGCCAGCCAGAGGTCTGCAGGACCAACACGTGTGTGCAGCACCTCCACCATGGAGGTGCTCCATGCTACGTCCATTCTCCAGTCACGTCTCCTTAGATGTTGGCACAGCAGCTGTTCTCCCACCTTGCGTAGTTCTTTGAACTCCCTTAGCCCACTTCTTCATAGGTCCCCAGGACGTGCCCATCCCAACAAGCAGAAGCCCCAGGGCTGGTCACAAGCCCCTGGCGCTGAGGTGCAACGTGCGGCTCTTAGCAAAGGACACCCGTTTTCATAAATGGCAAAGCCTTAATCGCGACACGGCATATAACCTCTCTAATTAGGGAAGCTGCATGTTCCAAAAGAACGTATTAAAAATAATTCTATTGAAGTATTAAGTCCGAGCACAAGCGATGCCCACGCATGCAAGCTGGAGATGGATTTTTGCTCCCAGGAGATGTCCCGGTATCACCAGCATCAGAAAAGATCAGTTTCTCCAAGCACTTAAGCTACCGTGGAAAGTTTCTTAGATTGACCATTAACGTGGTAGAACAAAGTCAACGGTTTTGAAGCAGATTTATTCCCCCATTTGTAAATAAGCTAATGAAAAAAGCCTTAGAAAAAATCAATGTGGGCTTTTTCTTCCTCTTTTAAGGCTAGAATCAATATAACATTCAAAAGTTCTCATTATAAAAGTGGGGGGGGGGGGATATAAATGGCCCACAGTGCTCTTTGGGGAGAAAAAACACAGGCAGAAAAACATCCGTATCTCGTGGCTCGACAGCCACTTCCCAACCCTTCTGACGCTCTTCCCTGGTGCTACCCCAAGGGCGAGACGGATGCGGGCAAAGCGAGCGGTCCTTGGGGAGAGCACCGAAGGAGCCTGCTCTACGGATCTGGACTTCTCCAAGTCATGGAGCAGCTCTGATCGACACTGGTTTCCTTCTTTCTCAGCCAGCTCCACAACTAAGAGGTCCCAACTGCTTCTTCACGATGCGGAGGTCCCCGTCCTCCTTCTCGCCAGCTTCCCTGCGTCTCTTGTGTGCATCTCCAAGCGCCCCTCTCCTTGCCCAGGCTCCCAGGCAGTATGGTCAGAACTGCACAATAATTCAGGTTTGGTTTTCCTGCCAGAGAACCACCTCATCCCCGAGCCTGCCTTTACTGACCGAGGGGGAGAAAAGGCAGTTTTCTCTTAAATCCTCTCCAGGGGAGAAGTATTCCAGGTCCTACCTGACCTCTCAGTCAGGTAGGGCTGCCACTTCTGTCCTTGCACACGAGCACGAGGCAACACCGAGACGGTCAGAAGGGACAGGGACAGGGACAGGTCAAAAAAACAAAACAAGATTAAAAAAAAAGAAATCAAACCGAGATTCATTAATTACACGCAGCCCTGGGCCTGCCACAGTACACAACGAGCAGACGAACGTATTCCCAGGGAACGCCTACGAAATGTCCCCCTGGGCATGCAGAACTCCTGAAACGGGAGAAGAAACCTTGAATCCATGGGTATCTCCAACGCAGGAGAAGCAGGGACTTACAGCCAGCCCCCCCAGATGACCTGAACTGAAAACCCCCAGGTGAGTATTTCCCAAGGGCACCTAGCCGACAAGACGGGTCACAAAGCATCCAGACACCTCTCCGGGATTGACCCTCACGTCAGGAGGACCAGACGGGACGCTAGCCCTGGTGGTACTGGGCCAGGGGACTCGGCAGCGGACTCGGTTCTCCTTCGCCTCTCCTTCAAAGGGGGCTCGCTCGTAGCGATGCCGCTCTGTGTCATCACCCACGCGCTACCGACCGCCGGCCTCCCGAACCCCCCCGGGACCTCAGAGGGGGAGAGCCCGGGAAGCGGGTGCCGCAAGCCAGGCGATCCTCTCCGGCCCACCAACAGCAAGGAGCGCGCGGTGTTTCTGAGGTCAGAACAGGGAGCAAAAGGGCCCGAATCCACTGGAGGAACATTTTGGCTAATAATGTCTAATTAAGACTTCCATTAAAACCTATCGTACTCATTAGGAAAAAAAAAATAACGAGGTTTTCCTGGACATTTTCCTTGTGAAATTATTATGGCTGTTAATGGATGTCTTCATTAAGGCATAATTTAAGAAAAAAGTTAAATGTATATATATTATATATATTTTTTTTTTTTTTTGAGGTGCAGTGATTCAAACACGTCTGCTACCTAAGTTGCAGCGAAGCAAGGCCACCGGTAAAACTGGGCTGCCTGTTCCACCCAGTGGTGGGAAGAGGAACGTGTGCGAGAAGCAGCTCCGAGCCCAAAGGCGAGCGCCCGCTCCGGCCCTCCGGCCTCTGCGCGATCGATCGATGGATCGTCGGGAAGCGCTCGGAGAGCGGCCATCTTCGAGCGCCGAAGAGCGACCGCCCGGCTCGCGGCGCGCCGCCGACAGGGCTGGGTGGCAGCGCCTGAGCCGGGCAGAGCCTGCCGCAGCGCCGCAGGATGGGAGAGGCGGCGGAAGGCTTGGCGTGGTCGGATCCGGGCGGGAAGAGCGGGGAAGGGCCCGTCTCGAGCTGCTGGGAGGGCCTCGGGAGGTCCGCTGCGGACCCACCCCGGGACCGCCCGCGGGTCCCTCCCGCGCTTAGGTCCGCTTTGGCTTGGCTTTGCTTGCGCTTTTCCAGGTAACGAAAGCAAAGGCCGGTCGAGATGTATTTCAGCGGACGGAAGGAGCGTTACAGAGCGCTGCTCCGCTCCGTCAGACCCACCGCGGAAACGCCCCGCGGGCTCCTCCGCTGCCGTTAGGCGGAGAAGCCGCCACGGCTGCGCAGACGCTCTCACCGCGGTCTGAACGGGGCTTTTTGGTGCCCAGCTTGCCCGGCTGGGAACACGAGAAGCGCTCTGCTAGCTTGGAGCGGAGCGGAGCGGGACGTCCGGAAGCGAGGCGGACAGCCACGGCGACACGGAGCCCTCTCCAGCGGGGCAGCGCGGCCGCAGCGCACAAGCCGCCCGGCTGCGCCGTACGCCCACGAACCCGGGGCGCGAGGCCGGCTGGCGCCCCATGCGAATTATTCGTTTTGGCCGCGCTCAACGGCCGAGCGGCCCCGAGGCGCGGGCACGGTCAGGCTCGGCGGTCGGGTCGCTGCAGCCGCCGGCAGCGGGAACGCCGGGGACCTGCTCGGCAGGCGACTCGGGAGCCCGCGGAGCGCACGGTCCGCGGCGCAAAACCTCCAAATAGCCAGCGAAAGCAAGAACTAACCGGGCCGGTAAATGAAAAACCGCTCCCTCCCCGAGGCAGCGTTACGTTATTATTACTACTATTGTACGCTTCTGGCAAAATAGGATTATTTATCAATTCCAGTTTTTAGCAAAAATAAATATTAATTTTTGCCCAAAGGAAGGGAAAAAAATCATTTCGCTGTTAAAACACATGTGGGTTCCCCGTTTGTTTAGTCAATAGAGGAAAAAAACGTCTCGCCAGAAACATTCTGGTTTATTAAGAGACCTTCCTCAAAAAGGAGCACTTTAATTCCTGGCAAGGGAATAAAACCTCTTCCATCAGGAATGATGTTTTGCTTTGGGTCAAATGTAACTTAAAGAGAAATAAATAAATAAAGAAGTAACCCGCAAGCGCTCTCGCGCACCCGTGAGGAGCCACGGCCGCAGGCGCGACGCGCGGGTTTCCGCAGAGCGCCTCCCCTTTCTCGGGGCGGTTTCCCAGTACCCGGAGCGCTGCCCCCGGAGCACGCGGTCGCTCCCAGCTCCGAGAGGCAGGGCAGCCGGAACGACCGCCCCGCGGAGGCGAAAACCCGCCGGAGCTCCCGGGCTGGCGCCGGTTCCGCCCGCGCCGGGGCGACGGATGCGATCAGGGTCCTCGTTAAGCGGGAAGCTTTTATTAAAGCGAACGAACGCACGCGTTTCCTGCGCGGCTTCAACCTCGGCTTCGGCAGCTGCGTCTCTCCGCAACCACGGCTGCCACCTGAGGGGTCTCGCAGCCAAGCCGACCACCGCCTACGCAGCGCCATCCGCACCGGAAGGCTCACGGAACGAGGGCGACAGCCTCTTCCCTGCTCCCCCCACCAAGACACCCCGCATTCCCTTCTACACCCCGCAACAGCATGACTCCGGCCTTTCGGAAAGCGCCGTGACGGCAGCCTTTGGACCCCTCCCGCTCCCCGCCCCCCCCCGGCTCTGCCGCACGCGCGGGCACGCCGAGTCCCAGCGAGGACGGGAGCAAGGCCCCAGCATTTGCACGACCCAAAACCGCTTGGTCTTCGCCCGAAAGGGCGTTGCGCGATCCCCTGCGCGGCTCACGCGGAAATCCCCCCTCCTTCCCGCGCGACGGGAAATCAACCTCCCGGCCGAGGAGGGCTCCAGCAGGCTGAGAAGCGCTCGCGGGGCTCTGATGGGACAAACCCGCAGCTCTGCGGAGGGCAGGGCGGGTACGCTCCCCTCCTGCACCCAGAGCACGACTCTCGCCAGCAGGACGAGCGCACCCCGCCCGAAAAGCGGCCGCGCACCACGGAGAAAGTCAAGACGGACCCTAGTAGAGCACCCGCCAGTACCTTGCTCTGTAAGAGAAAAATTTTCCTCATAATCCCGTCCATCTAGCAAGAGACCGCTCCGGACCCTTCCAGACCAGGGAACGAGGCACGGGCACGAGCGCCTCCACGCACCCCACTGCCTCCAGAGCACCGCTGGGTCCATCGGCCTCCCGCACAGAGAAAGGCACAGGCTGCTCTGCGGTCATCAGCCACCTAAAACCTCCAAAAGGAGCACCAAGCACCGGATTCAACCCTTTAGGTGAACTCCAGATTAAATGGACTGGACCCCCGTTCATGACCGCTCCATTTACACACACAAGCTACGTTTACGGGATGCCTACACATGCTGTTTTCCCTTGACACCTTTCCTCTAAGGCCTCCCTGCTTACCAGCAGCTTCCAGGTAAGCGTTCCCGACGCCAGCACGCAGCTTGCACACGCATGCTCCGTAAAGACCCCGCAAAGCTCCAGGGTTCCTGTAGGCACCAGCAGAAGTGACACACATCAGCTGTCCCACCCGCTCTGCGTCAGGGTGAAACACGAGGCACAGAGCTCTCAGCAGCATTGCACCACTTACGGGCTTCTGGTTTTAGGCGCCTGCTGCCATCCGTGGGTGAGAGAGCTCTGCCCTACTGCTCCCAAAAAAACGTCTCCCTGAAAGCAAGACCGCTTCACGGCAGGTATCTGATGCAGAGCCGATTCCCAAACAGACAAGACTCACAGCAGCTTGGCTGCGGACAGACCGGTCATTAGCAGAGCTGGCACAAAGCACCTTGCACAACCAAGGTCAACCTTACCTTTGCAAGCCACGTTGTTCTCCGGCTCGTAACCAGCCTTACAAGTGCAGCGGCCAATGGGGACCATCCATTCCCCGTCCCCGTTACAGTACAGTTTAATGGGCACATCCACTTCCTCAGCGTTGGGGATGCAGGTGCCCCGGGCAGTCACCAGCGAGGTGCTTTCTGCTCCTGTCATCGTCTCTGGGAAAATGGCAAAGTTCTGCACCACGCTAGGGCACTTCTTAAAGAAGACCCTGACTGACAACAGAGACATACAAGCCCCATAGTCCTGGAAAGCCAGGTAAAAACCATTGCGGGTCAGGGGCCCAAAACTTCTCACTTCTGTGTTCACCTTCATCAACCGGCCTCCAAAGTCCACCTGGGAGAAGCTCTCATCAGCAGCAATGGTGTCCACTTTGAGGTAGGGTGCCTCCGTCCAGAAGGCAGACTTCTTGGTGGCAATGACAGAGTCTGTCTCGTAATAGTAGAGGTTGAAGGTCTCCTTGCAGGAGCCAGGAACGTTAGGGAGGCTGCTGCAGTCCCGCACAGTGAAGCGCATCTCCGTGTAAATGCGGTGAGCGCCGCGCCGGTTGATGAACGTGGTGAGGAGCCAGTTGTTCTGGTTCGGCTCGAAGACATTGCACACCTGGTACGTACGGATGGTGTTCAGGTTCTCATCGTAGCCGCTGACTTCTTCCCACTGTAGAAAGGAGAAGAAAGAGGCTGTGAGAAGGAGGCAGAGGGAATGTGCACGGCCCAAGAGCCCGTGGAGGTGCTGGTGCTTTAGCGGGTCTGGCTCTCACCCCTGGCACCACAAGACAAAAATCACACTTCACTTTCTTAACGAATTTAATCCTTGGGACAAAAGGGGAACAGAAGGGCCCAAGGCGCAGCAGGCCACTTGCTGGCAGAGCCCCAAACAGAAAACACCCAATTGCCTGCTTCCTTCATCCCCTTATCTCCTCAAACATCTTTTCCATGTGGACAACTGCATTAGCTGTCCCCAGAAAGCTAGGAGGACATAAAAGTGGGGACAAAGATGGTCCACACACTCGGCAGTGGGAGGGAAAGCGCCACACGAGCCTATGTCTTCATTAAACGGAGTCACCGCCGGGGCTGCAGAACGTGCGCGACCCAGGCTCGAGGCACAACAGCAAAAAGAATAAAGTAAAACAGAACCAAAGCCACGCTGCAGCTGCAAGGGAGAGAATACAGGTTTGCGGTTCGATTTATAGAACGGCATTAATATAATCCTGACTACAATTTCAATTAAGGGACAGCAGCAAACTGTGAATAGTCTATGATGGCATTAGAGTCCCACAGACAGATTTACATCCTCATAATCCATTCATTTTAACTAATCCATGTTTACAGTCTCCTCATAACAGCGTTAGTCACAGAGCAGTCTTTGAGCAGCACTGCGACTATCGTGCATAATTTCTACGAGCGACACTACAGAAACGCTCGCGCGCATTTACATGCACTTACGTGGGGGCAGAGCCGGACGCATCCACCTCGCAGCGCAGGTAACACGGAGCTGCCCCGTGTATCAGCTCTTCCCAGGGAGGGAACAAGCCCAGCACTGCTGCAATTTTGCAGACTTTTGTCCTCTTCCGTTTCCCTTTAAACAATCACGTTCCTCCTCTGCTCCCTAAGCTCTCACCTTGTGAACTGCAGCAGTGACGTAAAAAAACGCATTATTTTTGTTAAAAAAAAAAAAGACAAGCGATCCTCTCGCAGCGCACGCTGCCAACAAATGAGGCAGAATATTTGCTCCCAGGTCTAGCTATTGAGCTCTTGTAAGCTAAAGCAAAGATCACAGCTCAAGGTTGCGCGCTGTTGCTCAGCGATGTTTACCAAAGCAGCAATAAAAGCAGGCAAACTCATCCATCCTGCTGAGCTCTCCCTCTCGCCACCCCGCGCCACGGAAGCGGTGCGCGAGCCTGCGTTTTACACGGGACACAATGTGCAAATTCCCCCTCCTTTTATTACAAGGCACCTTTCCGTACGAGAAAGCTGCAAAGCCCGCCCGGCCCGGCTGGCTTGGCCTTGCTTCCCAGCCCATTCGGAGCTTCTCATTAGAGGCCACCATCCAATTAATGCCAGACGACGGTCTGCTTTCAGCGCTCACCCGCCCATCAGTGGCCATCGTTGGCTTCGCTGCCTTGCCAAGCTCCGCAGCAGGAGTCCTGTTCATCCAGCGCGTGCCTCTCACGGTCCCGCCAGCGCTCACCACCCGGGTTCACCCAACCAACGTTCTCCCATTCGCGACGCACGTCGGAAAGCCAGCGCTCTCTAGCTCTTTCCACGGACCATTCCCCATGGTATTCTGAGTTGCAAATGGAGCTTTGAACTTCAGGTTTGGATTCAAGACATGCCGGCAGACGCTGCAATGCTTTGGGTGCCCAATGCATGGGGCTCCTGGCGCCGGGGCTCCTGGCAGAGGAGCACCTCAGGTAGCAACCACCACAGTTTGCTGCTACAAGAGCTGCAGTTAAAACAGGACGGAGCCTGCAGGAGGATCTCACCCACAACAGATGGGACGGGTCTGCCAAACACCTCCAGGTGTGAACTTAGGGAGCAGAGGAGGAACGTGATTGTTTAAAGGGAAACGGAAGACGACGAAAGTCTGCAAATCTCCAGGCTTGCTCTGCTTTGAACGAACTGCCTGTAGCAACAACACAGATGAACAGAGCAAGTCAAGACCCAGCAGTTGCAAAAGATACCAGTGGAGCAGGAACCTGCCTGGACCTTCTGGAGATGTTCTAGCACCTATGGGAGCACCATCAGAACAGCTCAACATGCTCTTGCCTGAATGGCCGTGCATCAGTGCTCCTGGCTCAGGGCAGCCAAGCAGCACGGGAAGGGACAGAAAGCAGAGATGCTCCCTCGGGGCCAAGCGCAGGAGAGGAAGCGAGTACACTTGAGCCCCACAGCGCTGGGTCAGGCAGGCACTGGCACTCTGAGCCCGCGACGGAGCTGTAAACCCAGCCACGCAGCTGGCTCTCCAACATACCTCCCCGTGCCTGTCCCCGAGATCCCGACAGACCTTGCTCCATGTGAAACCGCGATGTTTCCCGCAGGGGGGGCGTGCACAGGAAGAGCAGAGCTCAGCCGTCGCACAACCGTGGAAGGAAGTGCCTGCGCCGCCGGCTCTCTGCCGAGGAACGACCCTTCCTGCCATGCAGAGCCAGCCAGCAGAAGACATTGCTGCAAGCGGCCAAGGAGACCACTCCGAAATCTGCCTGCCACTAATCCATTATATTAAAAAGAAAAGCATGAAAGCAAAGACAAAAAAAATAGAGAGAGACAGGTCGCCAGCAGCGAGTGGGCACGAAGGGGCCACATCAGCACCCCGAGCTAGGATCAAACTCTCCCCACGCAGCAGATAACCTAGAGCGACCTGCAGCAAGCACCCTTCCCCAGCCCGTACTCGAGACTGGCTGGTGGGTGGGAGAGCCAGGACTGCAAGAAGCCTAGAGACCCCTCCTGGGGATCCGTCCTGCACGACTTGCCGCGGCCAAACCGCTGCGTTTCCCGTAGGAACGTTCCCCCGCCTCTTGGAAACGCCAATTTGAAAGCACCCGTTCCCTGCGCGTCAGCCGGGCTCCCGAGAGCCTGGGAGCAGCACATCTCTCTGAACACCACCGAGCGCGAAGCTCCCGCGAGAAGGGGAGACGACGTCTTATCGGTAAATGAAAAGGAAAAACAAGAAAACACCAAGCAAAGCTGGGGGTCTTCACTGACTCAAACGCAAGCAGAAAGCCACGCACACCTTAGCGGGACTGAGTCGGACGGAGATGCCGCTGAGGCCGAGTCACAACACTGCGAACCCCCGCCGGCACCCCCGGCTCCGGACAGCCCTTATCCCAATCCTTTAAAGCAGCACAAAAAGCAGTGCCACATGCAACGCTTGCGGACCCGAGCTGGCATCAGACTAAAAATGGTGAAAAGAAAAAGCAACGCCCGCTGCCTGAGCGGCGAGCTCGGCCAACGGCCAGGCAACCCAGCAGCACCAGACCCAAGAGTTTCCAAAAGATAAATTTCTGTTTAGTTAAAACAGAAGTCAGTCTTGGTGCAGGAATGGAGAAAGTATGCATTTTATGCTAATTACGCACATATACACATTTATTTATATGTGTTCACATATGTGTACGTTTATTTAATTGTGTGTCCACGGGCAAAGTTCTTTCATCATTCAGGTTTGCCTGAATTTCAGCCTGACTGCTCAGAAAGCTGCAAAACCGACAAAACCCCGTTAGAGCTGGGTCCCAATGACTGCACGGGAGGTCACGCCAAGAGTCCAAAATACACCTTGAAACGCTTCCTATCTGCCCCGTGAAATGGTGCGACTAAGGCTCTGTCCCCGAGCTCCGATTTTTCAGGAACGCATTGCAAGCGCTGAGACCCAGTACCGATCACCAAATACGTGGACCTTTTTTATGCCTTTTTTAATAAAAGGCTCAGTATTTTTAAATATTTTCCAAAAGAGCAAATAAACACACTTGTAAAAGACCATTGCCATGATCCATCAGTAATTTTCTGCAAAGACACAGACTCTTAATGCTCCACTCGAACATGAAGAAAAGCTTCTCTACTGCGAGGGTGACAGAGCACGGGCACAGGTTGCCAGAGAGGTTGTGGAGTCTCCTTCTCTGGAGATACTCAAGAATTGCCTGGATGCAATCGTGTGCAATGCGCTCCAGGTGACCCTGCTTGAGCAGAAGGGTTGGACTAGATGATCTCCAGAGGTCCCGTCCAACCTCTACCATTCTGTGACTATCCCGTGCCAGGTGGGCAGGCTGAGGGTATCATGAGACGCAAAGGCCAGACACAACCCGTGGCGTGCTCGAGACCTGTGCCTCTCCCGGCCGTTTCCAGAGCGGGCTGGGAAAGGCTTTGTGCTGCCAAGTCGGGCAATGTAAGCGCCATGCCTGCCTTCGGAGGGCTTTCAACAATATCCAACCACATTTATACCCCATCACCTGTGTATAGTCTACCTGGCCCAGATCTTTCAAAACACTTGTAAAACACTATGTTTCAAGGCCCTCCAACATACCTGGACAGGATTTAGTGCCCAATGCATATCCATGATACTGTTTTATTTATTTTATTTATTTATTTTTAACTATGCTACATAGTTTTGGTGACCATATGGAAGCCGCTTTCTTTAGAAAACCTGGCCAAGCCAGCTGAGCCCTAATGAGGACTCTGGCTCGCACGCTTTCTCATTTGGTACAACGTCCTTCAGGCCTCAGGGGTGAACCCTGCACGCTGAAAGAGTCTACCAAGATAACACACGTAACTAAATAAAATATATTAGATTTTTCTCCGAGGCATTTATCTGCCTCTTTATTTCCACTGATTTAACGGAGCCATCCATCTCTCAAACCAACCACTGGCCCACCTGAGTATCACCCCTGCTGTTGTATCCATCTCTACCCAACCTGCTATCTATCAATCTGTAATGCCTACCTATTAAGCTCGCACCCGCCTTTCCAACTGATCTGCTTCCCCCTGTCTGCTCCTGTCTTTGTCTATCACTTTCTCTGTCAGGGGAATGTGAGTCAGGTTATTTTATGCTTCCATTCCTCAAAGGCTCGTATTATATAAAAAAGATGTTTTAAGTGCCTCAGGGTGTTTTGTTCCTCATTACTTCATAAAAGTGACATTAATAGCCAGGAAGAGCACTGCTGAGTGCAATTATGGATGATGTTCCAGGTATGAAAGCTGTTTTGAGCCTGCTAATGTCTCCTAATTACAAGCCTTTTGGTACAGAAAGAGAGCGAACGCACGAGCGGGAGGATGGAGAACGGTGACTTGGCTGAACAGTTTACCTGCAAGGCGAAACACAAGGGGAGGAGCGCCTTCAGGGACTTGCCTGGATGGAGGAAAGCTCCGTCTTCTCCAGACACCAGGGCCACTTCACTGAAGAAACGAGTTTGAAGGAACACAGTCCTGCGTGCCGCCTCGGAAGCACCCTCCCCACCGTACAGCTCGAGACGGCAGAGACCAGCAGCGCCCAAGAGCTCAGGCAACGGAGCACGCAGGTACACGCCTGCAACACGGGCGTACGTCCTGCCTGGACAACCCAGCGAGGGGCACACGCTCAGCCTGACCTATCCAAAAAGGACCGCCAAGACACTGCACAGCCTCAAAGGGAGCAAGGCCGGAGGCGAGCTGCCTCCTCGTAGCCATGGGAAGGCCTGACCTGGGGCAAAAGCACTGCCACGACCCAAGGAGCAGTCAGCACTACGTCTGGCCTTTGCAATGCATGGGTTGAAGCATGCTGGCCAAGAGCTTCCAAACAGGTTTTGGTGCCTCCAGCTTTAAGTCGGGCTATGTCAAAAGGCTACATTTCCTTATGGCTTGGAAACAACAAAGCAATGTTTCAGCAACAGGGGATACCTCCCAGCTGGACCTGGACTGATTGACTTCTCTCTCTCGCTCTCAGGAAGCAATCACCTTCCATGCTTCTGCTCGAAAGATCTACACAACATCAAAAATAAAATAAAATAAAACAAAAATCTAACTGCATTCGGTCTCTGAAGAAATCTCTCTCTTATCTGGAGTGTCAGAATAGCCCCACAAAGCACCAAAGATGTTCTCTGTGTCTACAGGCAACATTACACAAGGATTCCGCCTCCTCAAGTGAAGGACTTTCGGGAAGCAGGCCAGCACCCGCTACTCCTTTCATGTAGGTGCCAGGACAGCCAAGTGGTGCTGCTTCCATTTAAGATGTGCCTTAGGAAAAAGCCTTCCTCAGCGTTTCTTCCTCTCGTGCTGCTGGGCTGCAATCAGACAGCTGGGGAGGTGGGCAGCTGTCAGGGAGCAGCTACTCTTCATCCTTTTTTCCTTTTTGATCTCAGTCATTGATTCTTCAAAGGTTCCTTGCAAGGCAAGGGAAAAATAGAAGGGACAACCTCCCCCTCTCTCCTCTCTCCTGCCCCCCTTAAGACTCTTTATCTCTCTGCTACTGTGCTGAAACTTGTTAAACTACATCCCTTGAAGGGCATAGGCATCCCAAAAGACCTGAGAAGCAAACAAGGAAACAGCACCATCTTTGCTCTTTTTTCCCCCAGAATAAGTTGTTCTCTGCGATTTGCTCCTGTTAGAGGTATTGCTCTCCTGAACAGTAACAAATTAAGGATTTTCTAGGGTTGAGGACTTCTGGGACAGCGTTTACACCGTTACCCCATAAGGAGGGCTGCTTGGGTCTGTATCTTCTTTTGCAGGCGGACGTCTCCTGCGCCGGCTGCCAGCTTGCGGGAATCCCTATCTTTGCCGAGGCGTAGGAGGCCACCAGCATCACCGCCTTGCTTTGAAAAAGCGGCGTGAATCAACATTTCACGAAAAGCAAACCCGCAAGGTCTTACAAACGTGAAGGCAGGCGGCAGTTTTGCGGCCACCACTTACCCCTGAAGGCGGGTTCGCAGTCCAGCCCAGCTCAGCTGTCGCCGTCCGGGTATCCATCAAGGTTTCTGAGGACACACGAGAGAATAACAACGAGTGAGTTACTTCAGAAGGTTTCCACGACGTTCCAAGCACGCGAGCGGGGCTGCGCCACGGCTCGCCCCGCGTTCACTGCTCCGAGAAACGGCCCGGTGCTTTCAGGGAGCGCGCGTTCGGCCTTCCGAGCCGTACAGAAACGACGCCGATGGCCCCCCGAAGCAGGGAACGAGCTAAAGCCAGATTCGCTCCAGAATAAACGACTCCCCGCAAACGTAGCGAGGTGGGAACTTAACCTGTGCTGCCACCTCCGCGTATTTTCGAATCTCCCAAGATAAAAATAGCGTTATCAATTAAAAAATTTTTAAAAAGAAAGAAAAAAAAAGAAGAAGAAAAATGCACACGTGTTACGTGCCCGTATTAAAGCGCCTATTAAAATCCATGTTGCAATTTGCCATTGATTCCCGGGAAGCAGGAGGAGCCTGGGAGAAACTTCTCCCGGGCAGGCGGGCAGAGCCCCGGCGGGACCAGCCCGGCTCGCCAGCGGGCGCCCGCTCCGCTCGGCGCCGCCGCACGTCCCGCTTCACGCGCTGGCGCCGGTCCGCTGTGCTGAGCTGCCGTTGCACGCGGTTCTTGTCGGACAAAGCGGCTGCAAAGACGCGAATAAAAATACGCTCGCCGGAGCGCTGCTCCTCTGCTGGGGGCCGCTTTCCTGGCGGATTTGATGGGAAACGTTAAAAAGCTGCAATACGGCTGACGTCGCCCTAATTTTTTTTTATTGTTATTTGTTTATTTTTAAGGGTAACAAGAAGAGTAGCGAGAACAACAGAGAGAAGCAGATGGGAAAAAACCCGCCAGGTTTCGTTTTCTGCTTGCGGCAGGCGGACTCCGGCGGCCGACCGCCGCGTCTCGCCCAGGCGCGGGTGAGGAAGGGGCCGGCTGCGGGCGCCGGAGCCCCCTCGGCCCAGCCAGGGGCCGGCCACGAGCCAGGGAAGCCAGGGGAAGGTGCCACGAGGAGGGTCGCGGACAGCGCAGGAAGGGCAGGCCTTTTTTTGGGGGGGAAAAAAAAAAGCAGCGAGGAGCTACGGCGGCGTTGCCACTGCTGCGCATTCACCCAGCAGTAAACATACAGCAAACAAAAAGTTCTAGCAAAACGATCCATAACCCAGCAAAACGTGTTTTGTTTTTTAAATCAATTAAATCCTCCTTTTCAGCTCAAATCCCTCTTGAGCTAACCCAAATCCCGTGACCCGCGAGGCGCGGACACCACAAATGACGTGGAAGGCGCGAGCCTCCAGCCAGCCCTCCGCATCGCAGCACTCCCACGCGCTCCAGCCTTGATTTCACTTCCCTTGCTGGGACCTGTACCCACGTTTCCTGCTTCGGTAACCAAAATCTTCCATCAGCGCCTCCAAGCTGCCACAGCCAGCTCTCCGGATCTAACGGCGGGGCCGTCACCACACCTTTCGAGCCATGGGTTTTGCAAAGGAGACACCTTTGCAAAGGTGTCTCCCTCTGGAGACACCTACCACTCGGCTGCAAACTCCCGGCGCTCAGCGGCAGCGATTCCCCCAAGCCACAGACCTCAACAGCTCTCCAGAGAGCTCCATTTCGTGCCTCCCCAAGCTCTCCCGACAGCACTGCCTAGGCACGAGCCCAGGTTTTAAGGAAATCTGGCCTTCTGCTCCAGGAAGGAAGCTTTCACCGGTCAAATGGCCCATAACTGCTGCTTCTGACCTTCTGGACCCCGCGTCACGCTGTGACCCCCCCAAGAGAAGACCTCTCGGGGATGTTTACAGCCAAGCAGCTTGAGGATAAGGCTTACAAAGTGCCTTCCGTTAAAAGGGGGCTGATCTGCAGGCGCTGCTGTCTCTCGCCCCACGTCAGCGTGGACGGAGGATGCTGGATTCAGCCGTCAGCATTCACCCCCGGAGCTCGGGCTCCAGGCAAGGTAGCCGGGAGCAGGGATCTGTTGGATGAACCCAGGTACCAAACAGACACACCCAACCAAACCCCCCCCCCCCGCCTTGAGGCTGCGGATGCTACAACCCACTACGGGGCCAGCCCGGGCGCACCGCGGCTCTCGGCGGGGTGGGGCACGAGCCGATCTCCCAGCTCGGCCGGCACCAAGCAATCAATCAGCCGGCAGCGGGGCCGAGCAGCGCCCCCCAAACCCCGTTAAGACCACCGAAGTCACTCGGATCCCGCGCAGCAGCTCTTTAATAACTCCCGGAGCAAGCGGGAGCCATCCACCTCCCCCTTCCCCTCTCCGAGGGCGATTAGCTGCCCGCCTTCTCCAGCCTCTGCAAGAGCGGCGCTGGGCGCTCATGCCCGCTCCGTGGAGGGCGAGGGTCAGCCCGGCGGGAGCCGCTCGCGTCGCCTTTCGGTTCCCGTCCCGATGGATTAACGGAGCGGGGAGTGGGCTCCGCAGAGAGGCCGTCCAGCCCGCGCTCTTGCAAAGAGCTCGCGCTGCAAGAGCTGCCTGCGTGCAGCGCTTGCCCGCGAGAAAGCTCTCGCCTGCCTCGTCCCGCTGGATCGCGCGAAGCTGCCACGCTCCTTTTTCACCCTATCAACCCAGAATAGGGCAAAAATCAAGGCCGAAAGAAAATGATGCAATCAACTGGCAGAAAATAAGCCAAGAAAATCAAATCAGCCGTCTGACTCCATGCACAACCAGTCAGTGCCGACAAGGCTTTTCCTCTCTTTTAGTTTTTCCGGGGATCTTGACCAGTTTCCAGCGGGCCGGGTGAGCTGTGCTCCATCTTGGCTGCCGACTCTCTCCTCCCCACCGGGAAGCCATCTGTGTAGCTTAAACACTCCTCTCCTTTGCGCCTAGAGCCCAGCCAGGGAGCCCCCCACCGGGACAGGGGGCCGAGCCGGCTCCCAGCCGGCCTGGCACGTTCGTCCTGCTCTCAGGCTGCAGCACGTGCAGAAGGTCCAGGGGAACATTGAGTCATCTCGTGAACCCTGCCCAAACCACAGGCTGCCAGGCAAGCCTCGGTCTCTTGGGTTGGTCTTCTGGCTCTTCTGCGTTAACGAAATAGCAGTCAAAGTTACTGTGGGCCAGGCGAGACAAACCTTTGCAGGCCACGAGTCAGCCCCAAGGGAGATGTCTTGGACAGGTGGCGTGAAAACCTCCCTGGAAATGTTCATCCTTGTCCAGATGGGTCGACCAGAGACGGACCAGAATTACCCGAGGCCAAATAGCTGCTAGGTGGCTGGAGCCGAGCGTGACAAATCCCGTGCTCTGCTCTGCCGGTGGCTGAACTCTGATGGGTCAGCGAAAGCCAGGAAACGGAAGGAGAAATGGAGACACGTCAAGCCCAGTCAGAAGAAGCCCTTCAGCAGGGTACCTACCGATTGCACCGCTGATACAGTACTCAGGTGAACACCAAGGTCCCTCTCGGTGCCTCACCAGAGGCAGCAGTAGGACCCCAAGCCCACAAGCACTGCTCCCTGCCCCACGGCAAGTTCCTCCCATCCGTAACGTTTGTGCACAAGTCACAATGTGCCCTCAGGCTACGGGAGTGCAGAGGAACCATCTCCCCAAGCCTCAGAGCTCCTTCCTCCTTGTTGTCCAGCACTGAACACCAAAGAGCAACGGGCCTGGGGAAAGGGGTCCCAACGGGCCAGGCACCGCTCGCCCGCCCGACCGAGACGGTCCTTGCACACTGTGCACATGGACGCAGCAGGCTGGATTTCAGCGTGCCATTAGCAACTGACATAGCGGCGTGTTGTAGTGATTAATAAGGCAGTTATTGTGCAGACAATAACACGCTACAGAAGTAACATTTATGCCGCTGTCAGGAGCGGAGGTGATTGGCGAGGCATGGAGGGATATACCGCTGCAAGGCTGAGCTACTGGACATACTGCCTCCCAGTGCCCCCTACATCTAACACAGCATTATAAGCCATGTCAAATGAAATTCGTGTCCAGTTTCCTGTGGCGGCTCTCAATCAACAGCACAACCCCTACGGCGAGGTTCAGCCCTTAAATGATACCGCTGCACTTCTGCGGTAGTCAAGACATTTCCTTCCGTCAGCATTTTGTATAATGTTATTTTCCAGTGCAGGTAAGATGTGTCTCATGGTGAGTATGACACACCCTGAGCTGCTAGACTCCACACCTTTACTGGCATGCTATTTAATCTCAATCATAAATTTACCTAGAGAGGTTTTATCAGGCACAAATGTTCTCTAGAGGCTTTATCTGTGTGCCTGGCTCCTTTCCCTCTTCATCTGGTGCTCGTGCCTCCAAACCGCCAGCGGATCTGTTCAGCGAGCCATCTGGAAGGCAAGCTTGCTTCCACAAGCTCGGGCAGACACACCACCCACCCCTTTGCTAGGCTCTGCCTTTCCTGGGTAGACTTCTCCGCGCCCCGAGTACCTCACCCCGCAGGAGCCTAGCAATGCTGCAGATTACTGAGGTCCGCATCTGGACGTGCTGCCTTCCATCTGCCACAGGACTTGCAAGCTGAAGCAGGACAGCAAGGAAAGACCCTGCCAAGAGCTCGTCTCTCCAGCACTGAGCTGGCCGCTTCAAGGAACTTCTACGGGTTAGAGACAAGCAGCTTTCAAGAAAATGAGGTATGTCCTGGTGCCACAGAGGCTGTAGGTGAGAGATACCCCTCCAGCGCTGGGGCAAGCAGGAGGAGGACAAGGAACAGCGAGGAGAGCTACCCAAAATCCTTCACCATGTCTCAAGGAAAGCTTGGCTTCGAATATAGCTCCAAGACCGATGGCCCTGTCTTAACCATAGAAATTAAACTGCTGTACTCCGCTCCACAATACCGAGCTATTTCTACAACTCGAAAAAGTGCTCCTCAAGCAACTCCTTCCACACCAAAACGTGCTGCGTGCTGGCTGCAGGCTCGGTGGATGCTCACCAGAAGCGCCGAGGGCTTGTTCGTCCAAATACTCTGCCCCTGAAGATAGCACAAGACATTCACTCAGGAGCAGACAAGTCCACTGTTAGAGACTTGAGCTTCCACTGAAAGCAGCTGACCACGTTGCAATGGCTGAAGCCCTCCTTAGAGAGGAGATGAGCGTTGTTACGGAGAGCTAAGCTCTGTTAGAGTGAAGAATCTTCAGCTGTATACAGTAGATTTTCTTTAATGGACACATTACTTTAAACTAAGCCTTCACCATCTGTTCCACTCCCTAATTATCAATACAAAAACAAACGTCTACTCACAATTACACTAGTAACAAGTAAAGATGCCAGCAATTAGAATGCACGAACATACTCTTTGTGGAGCAGAACATCCATCTGCGATGTTATTCTCACGTTCCAGACACAAACCAGGCGGGGAGGATTTGCTGCTCTTGACAGCAGCGAGTTGTCTTCCCGGGCTTGCATGGGCTCCCCACACCTTCTTTTGCAAAAGCCAAAGATGCAAGATGCAAGCAAGGCCAAACTCAGAGGTGATGTCCACGTCGGGATAAGCTACATCTCCGCGGAACGAACAGTAAGCTCGCATAACTCAAACAGCGGGGTGAAAAAGAATCTCAGAGCAGAAATAGCGAGTAACCAGAGGCTGAACAGAGCAGTGCGAGATAAAATGCAGAGTAAGGCAGAAGTCTTCATTTTGTATCATCTGATGCCATCTTGTTGACCGCTCTTCCCAATAGGGTATAAGATTCTTCCAGGAAAACCTTTCTGAACCGCTGCGAAGTGAAGCTAAGCTTATTTCTTAAAACAGCAGAACTAGGTCTAACACACACAGATTCACGGCCGGCCTGGAAGGAGTGGAGTTCCAGTATGGGCAGAGAGAAAGAGAACGTATTTGAAGCCTGGCAAGTGCCAAGGAGGCAAACATAACCTAATCTTGCTTCGACATTATAATGCGGAAGGCAAGAGATGTAACAACAAATTTTCTGCTCAGGGAGGCTGTGAAAAAAACTTCTATTACTGCTGCATTTTTCCAATAGATGGCTTAGAGACAAAGTCCCTCTCCCAAAGCAAACCAAGCAGCAGTTCTCATTCCTACAAGGAAATAACGACAGGAACTAGCCTCGGCACTAGAAAGCAAATGCTTGGGCATATGCAAAAAGACACAGGCATGCCTAAGATGACCAAGAGGGAAAAAATAGAAATTCAGCAAAATAAGGAGACAGAAGCACTGATAACAACAGATGGGTAGAGGGAGATTCAGAAAGCGTGCCAGCAACTGGAAATAAGCCCCCAAGATGCGTGGGGAGCCGAGAGGTCTACGTGGGTAGCTGAACCCTTGGAGGGAGAAGTGAGAAAGGAAGGTAGCCATCACCCGGGGGACACAACGCACGTGGCCGTGCTGGGGAGAAGGGGCTCCTCATCCCCGGCCCCTCCAAGGATCTATCGGATTTGAGCAGGCGTCGAAGCGGCCGACGCACATTCAAGCCCACGGCACATCCCCTGAGCAGCCCCTGCCCCGCAGCATGACCTTCTAAAGGAAGACAGCAGCAAGATCTTTTTTACATAAGCAAGCACCACATTTTCCCCTGTATTTCATGCTCAGAAATGGCTAAACTTTTATTTTTCCCATCTCCCTTTCTCTCCTAAGAGTTTCAGCAAAATGAGCCCAAGGCAGATGCACAGCTTGGGAAACTTCAGTTCAACTTTGGTTACATTATAAGGAAAAGGGAACAATACAAAACTGAAGCCAAGAGGCTTTATTATTTAGCACCAGTCTTTGTAGCATCAACCGAAATCACGCCCCAGCTCTGCCTTCCTGCGGCTGTCGTGACCGCAAGAGGTTCGCTCGAGATTACACCACGGCTTTCATCACTAGTATCTATACGCTCACTACTGGTATCCTCTGAAGTGCGAGGGTCTAGACGCGGAGCCTCTTCACGCAAGCGGGAAAAGCTCCAGAGGTGCCGGTGAAATAGCTGATGAATCCAATTCTCGCAACCCCCCGCACACAAAAAGTTCAAGCACGTGTCAGCAGGTTGGGCTGCTTTCCGCGACCATCACAGCGTGCTTCCGAGCGCAGTGCTCCACGGATGCAGAGCCTGCGCTGCAGCCCGCTTCTGCCTACACAAGCTTTTGATATATCCTGGGCTTCGGACTAATTTGGAACAAGAAAAGCAGGAATAAAGCATATGTGCAATTCTACCACGGGGACAGCGACAGCCAGCTATTCAGTGCACACTGGACCCAAAAAAAAAAAAAAAAAAAGTCCTTTATTCGGGAGAACTCTCCGTCTGCTTTTCATTTCTAATTGGAAGGGAGGGCAGGCTCGTCGGGGCGCCGCGGCTCCCTCCAAACTGCGCATTCGGAACACTGCGACATCTCTCAAAGCTCTCCCACGACTGCCAGACGTTTTAATTACGGTGCTGGGGAGGCGGGCAGGCTAAGGACGGGATCACCCTTCCCCGTTTGATAAGCACCGCTCTTCTTAATAGTTTCCTAAGAGCACCAGCTTCCGAAAGAGCCGCTTACAGTATCTATACACTTTCAATCAAAAATATTACAGCAACAACTAATTATGTCCCATCATTCCCATGGCTCTCTGCCTTTAACGGCACATTTTGCTGCTACAGAATTACAGGGAAACTGCTTGGGAAGTGCATAACGAGCTATCCTCATCAATCTCCCGTGGATTCATTACGAAGGATTATCCACAGAACAACAAACCAACGTAGGAGGACACGTTAAACGGCAAAACGATCGCACGCGACCCCTCTTCTGCCCGGCGTTGGAACGCAAACGCCAACGCTTCGGGGGGCTTTAGGACGCCTCTTCCACGGGGGCGCACGCATCCGCTGGACGAGGACGGCTCGGCTGGGACGACGTTGCGCCCGGCCACCGGTTTGCGTAAGCAAAAATTTGCTTGTCGGAACGGAAAAATAAACATGGAAAATGGAAAAATGGAAAAGCAGATATGTATATATAAAAATACATATATAAATATATGTATAGTCGGAGGCGCTCTGACCATGAGGAGCCAACGCTGGCTGCCTCGGGGCGTGCTTGCGCGGGATCTGCTGCTCGGAAAAAAAGAAAAAAAAAGAAAAAAACACTCCACCAAGTCCCACGCCTGACACAGACTTTAAAAACAGGAAACAGGGGAAGCAAAGCTCCCCGCTTTGGCCATTGTGCACAAGCCGCGTTCGCCAAGGCTGAAGGACTTCCCGGCGGCCCCGGGAGGGGCTGCGCACAGCCGGGTATTTTTAACAGGCAGCAAAAAGCTCCGTCTGCTGCGCACGCCGGCCGGCGCTGTGACGTTTCCAGCACTCATTTTTCCAAGTGCAATGTTTTTCCCCCCCCTCTTCACGGAAAACGCGTCTTCTCAACGTTTTTTAAACTGGGGAGCGGGACCAGGCTCCCGCGGGAGAGAGGAGCGAGGCGAAGGGGACGCCGGGGCAGGGGGCCGGGCGCGCGGCTCTGCCCCGTTCGCGCGCTCCCCGGCGGGGTTTGACCCGCCGCGAGCCTGCGGCGTTGGGCTAGCTCAGCCGCAGCAACGCAACCTGCTTATCACGGTCCTACTGAGACGAGATACAGCGGATCAAAGGGACAACCTGCCTGCAAATAAATTATGGGGGGGGGAAGGAACGGGAAAGAGAAGGAGAGAGAGAAAAAGCCAGAGAACTGCAGGGGGAGAGATAAGAGGGAGGGAAGGAAACCAATAGAAAATTGCAAAAAGATGATGCATCACGAGGAAAAGAGACTGAGGACCAAATCAGCCAGAAAGATAAGACAGAGAAGATAGTGCTTTCAATACCTGATTTTCCAAATTATAAAGCTGTTTTAAAAAATTTGGGAATAAGTTTTCATCCGAGCTCCAACGAGACATACAACGCAGCGAACAATCTCGGGACCGCGTGCTCCAAGCAACACCTTATTCTCAAACGAGAAGAGCTCCTCCGCTGCCCAGCTGACGTGCCCGGTATCGCGCTGCTGGAACCGCTCGCAGGCCAGACACGCCAAGCAGACACGCACCCCAGAGCAGACCATCGTCCGCACGGTGGGACCGCCGGGCGGTGACTGCAGCTCAGCACGGCGCGACGACTCCGCTAACCCAGCGCGGGAGCGATCCTGGGGTCTGCAGAGACAAGCCTATCTCGCAGCGGAACATTTTCTCGAACAATGTCACTACGCATTAAAATCCTCATCTTTGCTTTCTCAAGCCTGGGTTGCCAACAGACGTCACTTAACTCCACAGTCTGCCCCCAAAAATCACCATATGTCAAGCTTGGCAGCTCCTCGTTTCATCCTCCAGAAGGCTTTGAACAGGAACTCAGCCACCCAGAGATGGGCACGAGCCTTCCAGTAAACTTTAAACACCGAAAGAAGCGAAATTGTTTAGAGGAAGTAGTACCCCCCAATTTGAGCTCCATCTAAATGGTGTGAGAAGACCTGGCTTTCACCTAAGATTTTCTCACGTGTACACTGGGGAAGAGAAAACATTTGTTGGAGCCAGCTGGACAGACAGCTTCACGGAAGAAGAGGGGATATGGGCATGTCCCATATGAATGTCTCGCACCAGTCAGCGGCACTTGATGACTACTATTTCCAGTGTTCAGCACAGCTTTGGGGCACGTGGGCCCCATCCAAGCAGGGTTCTCTACACCAGCAGTTAGGAGAGTGCTCAAGCTTGAGTTTACAGCCAGATCTCTTCACTACTGCGCTGTCTCCAGCGAGAACGCACTCCAAAGTGGGTACGGCTGAAGGTCAGGAGCCGAAGGACGCTCAGCCCCTTGCCACGCGGTCTGGGTGGCTTTGGTACGGGCTGGGTTCAGCAGCCTCATCCCACACCGCTAGATTTCCTGCGCAGAGACCGGCTGGCCTGGATAAGCATCTCAACGGCTAAGTGAGCAATGGGGAGCCAGGAGCCCAACTCACCGCACATCCAAGTCGGACCGCAACACCTTAAGGGAGGCAAGGACAAACCAGACGTTTGAGAGAGCTTGCTCTAACTCCCATGAAATGCCTTCACTGTTTGCTCTGTCAAAAGCCCTTGCTGGCCTCTCAGTAGGAAGAGATCAAACTGTTGCTTTTCTCTGATATCAGACGACAAACTATCAACAAGCTGCTGCAGCCTGATTAACAGCAGTGGGTAGTTACAGGCCAACCAGGATCATTATCAGGAACGCACCATTCAGAAAATGCAGCCTTTAACTTCTCAATCTTCACCTTGGTCAGGGCTGATCGAATGGTTCCCAAAACCTTGGACATGAATCACAGAGGCTTGATCTCAAACTCAACAGCTTTGTATTTTTAGCTACCCAAAAGCTACGCACCAGCTTCAGATGCACATGACGTGCTTCAACCGATTTGTATGGAAGCAAGTAAGTTAACTCAAGAACTCGGCTCTTGGGGAGATGGGGACTCTTCTTTGCCCATGTTGTGCTGGTCCTTTAAGGCCACGGTCAGATCCTGGCCTGGCCTGTTACCTGGTAGGCCCTGACCTGAAATATGATGACACTGGGTATCCCAAGTGACAGAAAGTGAGGGATAGCAGGTCAAAGCACACTGAGAAAGGGAGATGATGTCTAAAACAGCTTCTTCAACCCCAGCAGCAGCAGAGAAATACGACTTTGCCTTTAGACAAATCAGTGACACACCATGCCTCCCAGTGAGCATCCCTGGTTGGTCTCCTCTTCTTCAAAAAGGGGGAGGAAGGTGTGGCAGAAATAGTCATCACTGAAAGAAAGCAACGTAGGGCATCAGAAGGTGAGGACCTCCAGGAGAAAACAAGCAAGAACAAAGTTTGAGATTTCAAAGACAAGGGCTGTCAAAGGCTAACAAGTTCAGTGGAACTGAGCTCTTAATCATCTTAGATTTCTTGGGAAATGATAGCCTATAAATATAGAGTTAGTTAGTAAATTGAGAAGACAGAGCAGCCATAAACATCAATAGCATCCTCGATCACACTTGTTAGGATAAATTAAAAGGACGAGCAGTCTTCATGCCTCAGTGCACAGGACATTCACCCGGGGGATTACAGAGAGATTTCCCTGGAAGCAGGCTCAGCTAGGGAACCTGTTCATATACGTGTTTATATGTATTATGGCTGCGTCACGCTTGGCTACGAAGATGACCTTACTGGCCACTAGCAGAGATGCAGTGCTGCAATAGGTGCAATAAATTTTGCTGAACAAACATCCCAGAGCTGTCCTCCCTTTTCCTGCGGCTCACTTTCCAGTGGATTTATTTTCCCTCATTCCAGCACAGCACCGCCTATGAGGAAAACTCTAAAAATCAAAACATTTATCCTGCATTTCCCTACAAGCACTTATTTCTTTAGAGAATCAAGATGACTCACTGTCTTGGGCTGCATTCTCCAGAAAAGCTTCAAGCTTGCTACAAAATCATGCATCTTACACAGCCCTAAATCTAAAATGCCAGCCGTGCTGTCAAAGAGCCCTTACTACAAGGGATGCACCTGGGATAGTCCAGCTCCTATTTACTAGATCTTATTTTAAAATGTCAAAGGGATTCTGCATGAGCTATGAACATGACAGACTGCTCGAAAGGCAAACAAGCACAGTTTATTGACTCGGGTTAAAAACTGAATTCTTTTCACTCATATACACCACCTCCTGAACCAACGATGCAATGAAGTCCTTGGCTTTTTCCCCAGACATCAAAATCTTGGGAAAAGCCATCCGACACTGTCACCAGAGCACCCTCCTCCACCGCTCCCCCCTGCTATCGTGGTGCCCTCAGGTTTCCACACCTCTCCCTTGCTTGGCCCCGGCTGAGACGCTCAGCGCAATTGCCTGAGCCTTGCAACCTTGGACCTCTCAAACGAAGTCAAGAGCAGTACACAGAGACCAGCCCACCCCTTCAACCCAAAGACCTAGCACACCTAGCTAGTTCACCTAGCACAACAGCTCATTAGAGAAAACCTCCCTCAACAAACGAAACAACGGCCTTGGCATCTCCTGGCACTGCCACATGATGCTCATACCTGCTTTCCCAGGAGCACCCACAGGCACATTTTTCCTGTCACAAAAAATTCTCTGCCAGAGGTACATGAGGACTTCACCTCACTAAGTAAACCTCTTCCAGCATCCATGCCATTAGTTCATATTCGTATTGCCACCTCATTACGGAGCCCATCAGCCATGTCATGTGGCCCCACCATCTGACCAAGCACTCGCAGCTCTCCAGCGCTGCCCTTTCACTCAACATACACTTTCTCCCCTGGCTCTTGCCACCCATCTGCAGAAATACATCTCTGAGACCAGATCGCATTCTTAGAGGCATTTTAGGGTGCGTGGCACTGACTTGTGCACGTGTGATGCTACACAAGGAAAGCTTCAACACAGAGGAAGGATTCCTGCCTGCGGTTCTGGGTGCTGCTGGGTCTGACCTGCCCGAGCCGTCACAGCAGAGCTTGCTCTGTAGCTCTGGCTCCCAGGAAAGGGATTTAGCATTTTCCCTGTTCCAAACTGAGCCACTTCCTTGCGGAAGGTTTCCTTGAAGGACCTTGACTGCTGTCCGGGGTGGCTCTGCCTTGATGAGCTTCAGCCACTGGAGCATCTATTCTAGACAGACATCACAGCAGGGAAACAACCAGGTCCTTGTCCACCATCCCCTCAAAGGACAAGAACAGGCTGGAAAACAACACGGGATAATCCCAGGGGCTCCTTCTGCTGCTCCCTCAACCCTTCCCCAATGCCTCCACTTCCCTGAGTCCTACCGGGCATGTCCTGTAAAGGAGAGGCACCGCAAACGGGTTCCTCCCACAACCATAAAAGAACAGAAGCTTGAAAATACCAAGTCTGGTACCAGGCACAGCCCATTCGTGACATTCCCTACAGTCCCAGCGCAGAGGGCCCCCACGTTAGCTTAGGCCTCCTATTTTTTCCCCCCATCCAAAATTAAAGGGGCGCAGCACCCACCCCAGGGCTGCCCTCCCCACCTTGTCTCCGCATGGCATCGACACTGCTGCCAGCTTGGTTCTGTATTTTTTAAGGCAGCCTCCAACAAGTACCTGACATACTAAAGCCTTCAGAAAAACCAGCCAATTATTTTCATGTGTAAATGAAGCACTGAACAAGGAGGGAAAAAAAACAAAAGCTAAAACCAAAAAAACCCCCCACCGGTCTGGGACCGTGTCCTGACAATACTCTGTTCCTGCATATTCAGTCTTGGGAGAGCCAAAGGGGAATCCAGGAAAATAAGAGCGGAAACAGGCGGCGACGCGCTGGTTGCAGCGGGAGGAGATGAGCTCAGCACCCGCTGCCGGAGCACGGGAACCGCCGGGGAAAAGCGGGGGGGAGGGAGGCGGTGGGAACATCTGAGCTGCAACGAAAGCAAACCGAAAGAGCGCGGCACCGGCGGCGAGCTTCCCCCGCCGCCCGGCCCCGGCGGCAGCTCCGAGCGAGCAAGGAGAAATAAATTTGGGCCAGCGGTGCCCGCCGGGGAGCTCCTCCGGGACGCGCCGGGCGTTTGCACCCTGGCCAGGCAGCTCTTTATTCATTTATTTATTTCTCTTTAAACGAAGCAGCAGCCGAGGCCAGAGGAGGAAACGCCTTCCCGGAGCGCCAAACCCGGTGGCTCCCCGAGTTCGTCGCAACGGCTTGCGAAGCCAAAGCGGGACCGAAGGCAGCTTCCCGCTCCCTGCTGCGCCGGCGAAGCCGCTCAGGTGGTGCCGGGCAAGGGGCAACGCGCGGTGCGGCCCGAGCCTCGCCGGCGCAGCAGCAAACCAGCGCGGCAGGCCAGCGCCGCCCGGGTCCAGCGCTCGGCTCCGATTCCACCTCCGCGCTGAGTTAAAACCAGCTTGAGATTGAAAGAGGGATGCAAGGAGGGAAGGGGGGGGAAACACCACCCAACATGGTATTTGATTCAAAACCTTGTCCTTAGCTCCCTCAAGGAGCTGGGAGCGAGCGGAGCCACCCGCGGGGCCGGCGCACCCGGGGTGCCGCGTGGCCCCGCTCCGGTAGAGCCCCGCACGGGTCGCAGCAGCCCCGGTCATCGAGGATGCCCCCATCTCCCCCTTTTTAAGATGTGCTCGTACGAGCCGATGCCTACGGGCTGTAACTACTCCACATCCCTTCCCCAAAGTTTCACCACCGATGCAAGCAGCCTTAAAGATGTATTTATATGACAGCTGCTCGACTGAGTAAATAACAAAACGGGTTTGCCAAGATTTCTGCACGCCCGTTTATGCAATATACTGTGTCAACTCTGCAGGGCCAAGGAAGGTGCGCGACAGCGTCTCCTGAGCGCGCCTACGCGCCTAGGAGAGCCTCCCCGCGTCGCTGGAGCGGCCCCAGCCCCGCGAGGGAGCCCACTTCAATTCCACGCCGAGGTTCCCAGCACAGACGTTCGCGTTACCGCCCCATCCTGCCCCCGGTTTTGCTCCGGGCGGGCGCTCGGCACGCCGGCCAGCACCTTTCGCCGAGTCCCGGCTCGCTGATCCCCCTCCAGCTTTCTTCCTAAAGAGACAAAGCAACAAGATGAGCCCAGCGACCAGCCCCTCGGGCCCCCACGTCTCAGCCGTGTATCGCCAGGGGCGAAACCCGCCGACCGGCGCGACGCTAGCGCTGCCCCTCTCCAAAGCGGCGTCGGCCGACGATGAACTTCCCTGCAAGCTCATCTCCGTGCCACCTCTTCTCCTGACGGCGCCGACCCATCCTCCCTGATGGCTGTTTCTTTACTGGAATAAATCACTCAGAGCGCGCACGGCGCTCCGGGTCTCGCTACTGTTCGCCGTCATCTGCACAATGGAGCTGTCACATCCCTGCAAATGCTGTCACCTGGCAACACCGGAGAGACCGGGGAGCGACGGAGAGCAGGTAGGTAGGGGGAAAAGCGACGGCAGCTCCCCGCGGGATCCGCAGAGGGCACGGCAGCTCACAGCCCCTCTCTCCGGGCAACGCTCGGACCGTGGGGTAACACGTTCAGCCCTCCGCATCCCTCACTACCTCAAAGGTCCGGTCAGGAGCTCCCAGGAGAACAAAGCAGGCATCAGGAACCCGCCTGGAGACACGGGCAAGTTGGCAGAAGGACGGGACCATTGCACACAAGCGCCCAAACGACAAAAACGCCGAGCAAGCAGCACTTGGCACAACGGCGGGGAGCAGCAGCGCGGGAAGAGGGGCGGCCAAGCCCCCGCCAAAAACGCCACGGCATGGAAGACGCACCTCGACGGCAAAGTCAGCCCTCTCTCAACGAGATCTCTCGCCACGAGGACTCCCCCTCCAAGAGGGGTGGCTGAAACCCTCACTTCTCCCCGTATCTGAGGCAGACCGCTCGGAAGTGCCCACAAGACGAAAGGAGGAGCGGCTGCGCGGGGGCACAAGCGGAGCAAGGTGGGTTACCAAACCCTTTCCAGCTCTGGGTCCTACCACACCGGAGTCAACCCTTCATTACAGAAATGCGTTTTAAAATCCATTAGGTTACTCCAGACTAATCTGAAACAGAATACCGCGATTATGCTTCAGGAAGTAAATTAAAAGCTCGGTGCCCAAACACGGCGGTGGCTGTGCCAGGGATAACGATGCCTCCGCGTTGCTTGCCCGGCCAATCGCTATCAAAAGCCATACGCTTAAAAGCGAGACGGGGAACAATTCAACTCACTGCTAATCTTGGAGCGTCCGCATCAAAAGCCAGTCTGTTACTCTTACGGCGCATAAAGCGCAAGTATCATCGCCTTCCAGATGGCCAGCGGGCGCGCGAGGGGACGGGGGTGACCGGCACGAAAGGCTGTGCAACCTAGCGGACAAGACGCGAGTCGATCACCACGCCGTAACAAGTTCCAGGCCGGAAGCGCCCCATGGGTTCCTGCTCCGAGAAGGAACCTCAAGGACCCTCGAGTCCAAATGTCACCAGTCCTTCCCACTCTCACAGGTGACCCAGACTGGAGAAGGTAGCTGAGCAAAGCTGAGCGTACAAACCCATCCACCAAACCAAGCCTGCCATGAGAAGGACCCATGCTCACACCCGGGGGCTAAGGCTGACCATCACAGTCACCAAGCCACAGGTAAAACAGGAGGATTCGAGACCCCACAAGGCTTCTCCTGCACACACCTGAGTGCACCTGGCATGCAACCAAATGCAGAAAGAAGAAACAGGATAAGCTAACTACAGATGAAAGTCTGCTCTCACTGACAGCGAAGGGAGTTTTCTGTAAAGTTCAGCAGAAGCAGCACTTCAGATCCAGCAGGACTGTGCTTAGGTTACCACCACTTGCCAGGCGACAGGGAAACCGAATGAGCTGTCACCATTCACCCCCAAAACCCCATAACTTTCTAACATGGAAGAATGGAGGATCCCTGCGAGCTTTAAAAGTAAAGGTCACTGCCATCCCCGAGGCTGAGTTAGTGCTGGTGTCAGCTCAGTGCCAGTCATGAACCACTTAGATCTGAGAACGTAGAGGCTGCTACACTGATGGGGCCTCCTGGCATCAGGAGGAGCCTTGGATTTTAAGGAAGCTTCTGTGCTCCACGCAACAACGCCCTGAGGGCAGGAGAGCTCTGGGCTCCTCCAGCCTCCTAAGGTCTACCCCAGTCCTCCCAGGTTCAGGGAGGACTCAGGACTCCGAGACTGGAGGAAGAGAGACCATCTTCCCCAGTGCCCCTGCTCTGGTCCTGGTCCCTCTGCCGCCTCCACTGCAGCACAGGTCCAGGCAGCCACCCCGCCGAGGTCCACGCGTCCTGGGGAAACCTGCAGCCAGCTCCAGCTCCCCGAGGGGTGACGGGGCCCTGCGCGCAGAGAAGAGCGTCGGGAAACGGTGCACGCGAGGACGCGCCGCGCTCAGCACCGCAGTCGGGCTCTTCCCTGCGCCAGACGGGCTCTCCTCTTCCTCACGTCTCCCCGCGGCCCCGAGGACAACTAACGCAGATTTATTGACCCGTCTCAACACCCTCCCTCGCCCCTCAGCGCCGGGAGGGAAGCTGGACGCAGTCCGGACAGGCTCCTGGAGAACGATGGGGAAACACTATCCCTTAAAATAGGAGCGCAAACACCCCCGCTAAAGCCTTTGCACACGTGTTCGCACACACAGGCACAGAGGGGGGGAAACCACAGCTCAGGAATAACACAAGCACACAAACAAAAGAGCACAAGCTATTAATCTGGGTGAACCAAAGGAAATGAAATCATTATGTCTGCAGCTACAACATCCAGAAGAACAAATTTCCTGCCTGGATAATAAATGGATTCTTTTGTTTCATGTTGGCCCCAAGCACGTGACCGTCTTGGCCTATTCTTCATCCAACACATCTTGCTGTATAAATACCCAGAACAGCTTGAATCTCAGCTGCTAAAAATATATTCTTAATTACAATAATATATTACAATAATAACAACAGAAATCCAGATCTACAAGTGCTCCAGCGCCTTCCCTCTTAAATAACTTCTGAAGACTTTCCAGAACCCAGGCAAGGAAACACAAACACTAAAGTCACCAATCGGGGCCGAACGCTACAAATGAAATTTTTGCAGAAACACTCGAGCATCCAAACGACCGTCCTGGGTTAACGCGTGTAATAAATAACCCCGGCCAGATGGTGAAACAAGTGTCCGCGCTATTTTAAATACTGGTGACCCGGAACTAACAGCCCCGGTACCTACTGGGCTTGTAAATCGTTACTGGGGATCCCCAGGGGTCCGGGACAGAGCCCCGAGCCGCGCAGAAGCTCTGCGACAGTTCCCAGCCCCTCACCGTGGCACCGGGCTCCCAAGCCCACGGCCAAAAAACACCAGGGCTGCGCAGGTTTTCTCCAAAGCCGCAGACCTTTGCTACGAGCGGTCCGCGGAAACGCGGCCCCCGCGCTTTGCAGGCTTCTGCGGCGCATCAGCACAGCTCGACTTTTCTTTTTTTTTTTTTTTTTTTAATCATTTTACCCAAATAGAGCAGGAATGCAAATTCTGATCCTCCCTGGCTTTGCTAGGGGATTTGCCGGCTGTAGGAATAGCTGCATGACTCGGAGGATGCAGACTGCTAGGCAAGTTGTCTTGAATAATTGTTTTTAATTGAGGTTTGGGTTTTTCCTTTTTTTTTTTTCTTTTTTTTTAACCTGCAATTCCACAGGATCACTCCCTTCAGATCATTTTGGGGTCAAGCTAAACACCGTGCTTTGATTTCAGCTTCTTTTCACCCGTCTTCCCAGCTTTCCCCAAATATTTTAGCAAACACTGAAAGAAAGTTTACAAAACAAAACATCATTTTGAATCCAAATGCTGAAGTGCCTAGTTACAAAAAGCCTGAACTGCTCAGAGGATATAAAGAAACCTCCACGAACGGAAACTATCCAGAACCGGGTGGGTTTCGCTTTATTTTGGCTTGTAAGAGCACGTTGGAAGAGGCAGAAGTTTTGGCCGAATCCAACGCTTTACTCTACTGGTAAGGTCTCCCAGGTGCACCGCAGGAGGACACGCCGCAGGAAGACGCGCCGCAGGACGACACCAGCCCCCGTCGGCGCGAACTTCCAATGTAAACAGAACAAAACTTACTCTGAAAGACTGCCTTTAAGCCTTCTTTGTACGTTACACAGGCAAAAGTCCAATTTCATCTTCCTTGGGAGGTCATCCTTCAGCGGGGTTAGACTGTGGGTAGCGGGGACAGTGCCCCAGCAGAGCTGCTGCCTCGTGGCCACTTCTTAACGCTGCTATTTTTCCAATGGGGGGGGGGGAGGAAGGGTGGGAAGAGTCATTGGAAATTAAATATTTACACACCCACGTACGCTAATCCCAGCTTGATCCACGGGTGGGAAGCTGGTTTAAAACAAATAAATAAATAAATAACTTCCTTAATTGCTCTCCCATTTTTCCGAGGGCTAATCCGGCAATTAGCTAGAACGCCTTACCTAAGCAAACGCGTTTTTGCTAAAGAGGAATAATCTCCTCGCGCGCGCACGCGTAAGGCCGGGGGCACCACCGGCCGCCCGGCCGCCGCGCGTGGCGTTCGCCAGGCGGGACGCGGCCGGGGCGGAGGAGACGCGGACAAAACTTACCGGGCAGGAAGGTCATTTCGGCCAGAAAACACCAAAATAATCAAGACCGAGGAAAGGTACGTGAGCGTTTGCAAGGTCCCCCCACCCCAGCAAAGCAAACAGCAATTTGCTAATCATCAAGAGCCTCCGGGTTGCTCAGTAGAAGGACTGAAGGAAGCAGCACAGGTGAAGGTTTGCTTATAAAACAGTAACAGCAAATCATTTAGAAAGCTAAAGCTCTGTTCACTCTGCTGAAGTGAACTATTAAAAGTGGAAAACGTTATTTCAGGTAATAAAGAGCAAGACCTGAGGACCGGTCTGGGAATTCAAATTTACAACTGGCATCAATTTTGGATGCTGTAAAACTTCACCTAGTTTCGAAGTTTCTCTCCAGCCACATAAAACACGCTTTATTATTGTTGTTTTCTGACTCTTCTCCCTTAATCAAATGCTGTTCCTGGCCCGCACAGGTTTTGCATTATAAACATTTGCGCTTTGATTCATTCCAGACGTAAGGGAGCTTTGAAGGCAACCTATTAGGAACACTTAACGTGCCTCAAAGACATCACGGTTTCGCCTAAACATTTCAAAATTAGGAATAAATAAATTAACGGCACGCCAGGCAGCAAACTGCCTCCAAAACTATCGCTTTGGGGTTGCCGGTGTGACGCGCACAAGCGACCACGTCGCAGGCCAGCCCTGCGCGGCGGCTTTGCACCGCGGCGGCCCACGCCTCCGGGGTACGTTCCCACCGGGAAGCCCTCGGGGCAAGGTCCCGCGACCAGCAGGTTAAGGCCACGAGAGGCTTCCCGGAGCCGGCAGCGGGCTCGCGACCCGGCCGCGCAGCCCAGCTCCGATGCATCGCGGAGCTGCTTCCCCCGAGTTTTGGCCCGTTCCGGCCACGCACCGAGCTCTCCCCGCAAGCTTCGAGAGCTGAATCTTACGCGTTTCAGCCGCGCTCGCTTCAAGTCAAAAGCACAGCTGAGGCCTCTGCAAACATCCCCTCCCCGCGCCGCCCGCGCGCCGCGCTCCCGTCGCGTCCCCCGCTGCGCCCATCGCCCCCAACGTTCGCAGAGTTAAAGCCCTGCCCTCGCCGCTGCCTGAGCCCCTCCGGCTCCGAGGGGGGCCCCGGGGGCAGACAACCGCGCGCCCGGCTCCTTAGCACGCCGCTTCCTTTAGGACTTTTCCGCCGGGCTCCTGGTTTTCCAGGGCAGAGAGGTGACTCGCGCCCGTTCAGCTCCTCCGCGCTGCTTTCGCGCCTTCTCAGCACGAGGCAGTTATCCTCGTACCAACGGGCCCGCAGCGAGGACGGTCAGAGCCCGCGGCTCAGCGTCTCGAGCGAGCGGAGGCCTCCAGCCATCAAAGGCCCGTTGCCCGCACCCGACTGCGCAAAAAAATAAGGGGAAAAGGGGAAAAAAAAAGGAAAAAAACTCCATAAAACTTCGATCAGGCCCGTTCCCTTTCGCCATCCTTTCCCCCCAGCCCCGCAGCCGTGGGTCTCTTCCTGCCTGCAGGCATCTCGGAGGCTTCGCCCGCCGGCCGGGCGCCCGCCGCCCCGAGGCGGGAGCCGCCGTCGGGGCGGGGGGCCGAGACGTTCGGCGGCCTTATCCCCGTTCCCAGCAACCGGCGAAAAAGGCGGGCGAAAGCATGTGTGCTTTAACAGCAATTGGGTCGCCCTGCGTTGCGGGTTTCGCAGGCAAAACTGTAATTATTTAGAAACAATCAAGTTTAAATGCCAAGGAGTCTTAACGGGGCTGAGCTAATTAACCGGTTTTCACTGAATAACTGATTGGGGGGGGGGGAGAGAAAAAAAAAAATCAATGATCACAGACACAACGTTTTCTTTTAACAGGTTGCTCTCTTGCAGCAATTCTCGACTGCACAAAAGGAGACCGACAATCCCTGCTAACCAAATATTATGGTAATTAAATATTCAACAGAAAGGTTCTTCAATTATTCAAGGGGAGGACGACACTTGTTTATGGCTGGGGTTGGTGGGTGCAGGGTTGGGGGTTCTTTTTTTTTTTAATAGATCGAGAGACACTTTTCTCTCCTTCCTCGTTTCGCCGCTCCGGCGTCCCGCTCCTCCGCCCGGCGCCTTTCGGCCCGTCTCTCCGCGGCCACGCGCCGACGACAAACGCCGAGCGGGGGGCTCAATCTCCGCCCGCCGCGCTTTAATAATTCAGAAGTTCGGACAAACCCCCCGGATTCGCGCGTATCGGCGACCTTCTCCGCCCGGCGCGCCGCTCC
>NW_028186151.1:931531-944791 GCF_003343005.1 Rhea americana
CCCGCGCGGCGCCCGGGCTGCGGCGGGACGGGGAGAGCGCGGGGCCCGGGCGGTGGCCGGGCCGGCGCGCCCGAGCCGCAGGAAGGGAGCGGAACCGGGCGGGCTGAAAGCGCGCTGCGGCCCCCCGGGCCGGGAGAACACCACCAGCATCCCCCCAAACTACGGAATCGCCCGTCTGAGCCCCTGGAAGCAAACGGCGGCGGCGACGCCGCCCGCGTCCCGGCCGCCCCCGAAGCGACGCCAGGGCGTTCATCGGCTGCAGCACGGCTGAGGGACAGCTCGGGGGGGGCAGGTGCACGGCGCGCCGAGCCAAAAAAAAATAAAAAAAGAGGAAAATCTCGTTACTCGTCGGGAGATCCGAGCGGCAAAGAGCCGCGCATGCCAGTTGTCCTGCCTCCCTTCTCCTCGGCGCTTCCCCCCTTTCCTCCCTGGCGACGCGCCGCATTTCCAGGCGGCACCTTGAACCGCAGCTTTCTGCTCCAAGGGCCAGGTTGCAGAGAAAGCTTTCCATGCTCACCTGCGTTTGCATTTTAAAAAGCCAACGGGGAAAGCAAATTGCTTCCAGGTACCGATGCCAGGGTTCGGTTACCGAAAGAAAGCAATAGAAATATCTGGTTTGGGGCAAAAAAAGGAAAAAGCCAAGGCTGCTCTGATCCTTCATGAAAACATGACACTTTTTCCCAGGGTAATTCTGAAAACCGAGCGCGGGTGTGCTGCGCTGTCGCTGCCGTAGCGGAGCAGCGCGGTGGTTGCAGAGGTGGGCGGCCGAGCGCGGCGGGCCCGTGTCCGTCCGTCCGTCCGTCTGTCCGTCCGTCGGGCACGTTCTCCCCGCAGCCTCTGGAGGTCAGCAAGCGGCAGCGCCGGGAGGAAAGGCCGCCGCGCGCGGCGAGGCCCCATGCACCGCCAGCAGCCCCGAACGCTTGCAAGGGCTGAGGCAGCCCTCCGTTCGGCAACGCAAAAAGAAATACGCATCCAAAAAGCAAAAAACTCGGTAAATGTGGTAGGGGGGATCTGACACCGCCCTGCGCGAACCTCTGCTGCCGGTAAATACAAAGCTCCGCGAGCTCGGCGGCACGCGGGCCGAGCCCGTGCCCCGCTCAGCTCCTCTCGCTGCCTGCTAGCGTGCCCGTCCCCCCCCCCCCAGAAAACGCACTTGAGCAATCAGCCACTTGCGCGACGACTCGGGGCCCCAAATCAGCAAAGCACTTCAGCGCCCGCTGAAGTCCCATCGAGAGGAATTGAGGCTTGAGCAGGCATTCGGCTTCGAGCAGGGGGGCTTTTCTGCAGCAATAAATCCCAGTGCTAGCCCTGCACGCGTCTCTGGTGCGGATTAAAAGGAAAAGCAAACGAGCATGGCTAAATACGGGTCCTGCTCCTCTTCCCCGTAATGCCCAGCGCAAGCAAAACCTCCCTGCCAGCAGCCAGGAGGAACCCGGGCCACAAGCGAAGGCTCGCCGCGAGTTCTTCCCACGAAGAGCCCAGGCGCCCTCCAGCCCGCCTAAGTGCGTTCTTGTCAGTCAATATTTCCCTTTGCATGTGAAATGTTTCAATTTTCCGCACTCTCCTCTCCCCGGGTGAAAATTCCACGTTTTCCAAAGACACGTGATGCTACTCCTTGCCTAAACACACGCAAAATGCTTTCAAAAAAAAAAAAAAAAGCAAAAATATTTCTGCTGGCACAGCTAAATGGCCGAACTCCAGTCAAGTTTGCTGAATGCATTTCTGATTTCTGCTTCAAAACTGCCATTAATCTTGCCCGGCTCTAACAGCACAGATCTCCAAAGCATCTGGCTGGGGCGTCCTCTCCCTCCCCCCAAAATCCTTATCGTTAGCGTTTCTGAGAGCAGCCCCGACAGGTACCTGCTGGAAGCCACCCCGCGGAGGCTGGTGGCCCCCGCGAGCCAGCCCTAGATCCACAAGCCTGCGCTGCGGTGGCGACCCTGGGGCTGGCGCTCACAGGGGACGAGCGGGGCCAAGCCACCACCCGGGATGACTCCGCCACGACCTAGGAAATTCCTCTCCAGCAACGCATGCAGCAGGCTTCCAGCGTGCTTATCGCCGCGACGGAGTCAGAGTTCAGCTCATCCGGCTTTACTTTCTGGAGATGGTACTCGGGGCCGCAGCTTGGGACGCCCACGCTTTGCGTATTTATGGAGCGATTGAGAACACACCTCCAGCACTGCCCGCGACGGGTAACGCTCCTACTTCCTGGCTTTGCAAAAAGCACCTGGATTCACGCAGCTCTGCGCTTTATTAATTTTTCCAACCAGCAGCGCTGAATTAATCCAGTTGGCGACCGAGCTGACTTTGCAATAACTCCCAGCTTCTCCACGTTATCGAACGCATCCCTCGTCGCTGGTGAGGGCGGATCGCCAGACCCAGCCTCGGCGCTCCGCGCGATCCTCCTGCCCGGCGGCCAAGGCGCTGAGAGCCCGCGGGGAAGATCCCCGCTGAGATCCCGCAGTATTTAAAGCTCTGCCACCAGCTTTAGGCCCCACCGCCTGCGCGCTGGCCCCCTTGCACCCGCGTTGCCCCCTGCCCGCCTGGCCTGGCGTGAGCGAGAGGAGTTTGGTTGCTGCTCTTCTCAGCCCTCCTCCGGCAGCGCGATTCGGTTTCCGGGGCGTTTGCAGGAAGCCGGAGGAGAAGCTGCCGTGCGGTGGTGCCGCCGGGTAAACTGACCTGTCCTTTGGAAAGCACGTGCACGCGGCGCTGCCGGCGGGCCTTGAGCTCGCCAGTGCAACCATCAGTCCCAGGGCGCCGCTGCATTAATTTAGCAACTTCTGGGGAGAATCACAGTCTTGTTTTACTGCACAGCGACAAATTAATTTAGACGAAGAAACAGTCAGCATCTGAGCTACGCTGTTATTTCCCGAAGCATTAATTGGTGACATCAGCACCGTGCAATTTGCTCGCTGGCGGCGTACGCCTGCACGGCTTAATTTCCTTAAAAGCGTGGAAATTAATTCAGCGTTCGTGGAGGTAAGGGACTTCCACCGCACGGGCAGGCCTCCCTGCTGCGCCCGGGCGTTAAAGGCTGGGAGAGCAGGAGGCGGCTCTCCGCCGGAGACGCTTCGCTGGCCGGCGCGCGCTGCCCTGCGCCGCGCTGCGCGAGGGCTCCTCGGCCCTAGTCCAGGGCAGGGGCGCAAGCGCGGACCGCAACCATCGCTGCCGGAGCGCTCAGTTTTAAAGCTCAGATGAAATTAATCTTTACTCGAAGCTCAGTCTGACCAAAATGGGCATTAAGCAGGTTCCTGAAGTTTATCCAAGTCTTTTTACAAGGAAAATCTCTTTCCACTGAGCTAGGAACGGCCCGGATGTGCTTCAAGAGTTAAAAGCAAGGGAGTGAACTGAGAATCAATCTTTTTGCCAAGCTTCTGCCTTTGATACATCATTTTCTTGAAAAATCAAAATGGGTTTCAAAGAAAACCTTGCATCAGACTGCATTAATTTGGGGGGCTGAAATCAAAATGTGGATTGAGCTACGTGACAGCTAACGTACGGCGCTGAACAAAAGCCTTTCCCGTTTTTTTTTTTCCTGCTTTGCCGAGGTGTGTTTTTTAGCTAAAAGGCGCATTTCCAACCGAGGCGTTTGCAGCAGCTCGCCCGACTCGAGCGGGAGGCTACAGCCACCCGGGACCCCTCCAAATACACACGACGCGGAGCCGCAAGGACGGAGTCGGCTCCCCCGCGAAGCCCCTCGGATCCCGTTACGGCCAGCTGCCCGGCGCGCCGCGGCACGCACGCTCTTTGGAGAGGCCGCCAGCCCGGCACGGCCGCCGGCAGCTTCCCCAGCGCCGGAGCGCCGGCAGCCCCCGGGCTCCTCGCCCCATGCGATTCCTGCCCGGCCTCCTGGGTGCCCCGGGCGGGCTTCGCCGCGTCCCCGGGGCTCGGCGGCGGCGGGGCCGTTCGCGTGCCCGTCTCCCCCCTCCGCAAGGGCGGGCAGCGGCGGCTCCAACTTCCTGGCACGCGGGGAATCCTCCGGGCTCGCGTTACGTTCATGTGTCCTTGGCTCATCCCTGTACAGTTGGAAAACGCTGTAACGGGAGCCGCTTAATTGAAGCGGCCGCTCGAATGGAGCGAAACCCGGGGAAACGCTTCCCTCCCCCTGCGCTTTAAGCAAACCGTCATCGCTTTGACTTCCCCCCTCCGCCGCATCAGCCGGGATAAGCACGGGCACTAGCAGCGCTGCACGCTGCCCTCCAGGCTGCGACGGAGGAGGCAGCAAGGAGGCAGCGTTATTGCAACGGCAGGCGTTATTTACCGCGCGCGGAAGGGCTGGCGACGCGTGCCGCGGGGGCGCGAAAGGCTCCCGATGCCCGGGGCGGGCCGGGGGGACGTTCCTAGGCGCTGCCGCGATACAAATAAATAACGATAATAATACTCCGGGGGGCTCGCTAGCACGCCCTGTCATCTGACCCAGCGCCGGTGGAAAGAGCAAAGCGCTGCCCTGCCAACTCGCAAAGCCCGAGCTTGCCGCGAGCGATCTGAATCCGCTGACATTTGGCCGTGGACCGGGAAAGGCCGGCAGCCGGGGCGGAGGGGAGCGCGGGCAGCGGGCCGGCGGCCCCAGGGCCTCGGCACCACAGCCTGGCTCGCTCCGCTAAGCCCTCTCTCCCGAGGCCGCCCCTTCCGTCCGTGGTCACCCACGCCTGGGAGAAACCCATCCACCCGGGGGTCAGCTCGCTTCGGGCGACCCCATTCCTCGACGTCCCTACCTCTGCATCGCACCGTTGGTTTCTCTCTCTCTCCTTCACCTCCTTCTTCCGCTGCCCTCATCAGTACCGCGTTTTTCCGCAGCCGAACAGGGCCCGCTGCTCATCACCTCGGCCGTGCAGCGGCCGTCAATGCCACCGGAGCGGGCTCGTCCCTCGCTTGAGTCGCCCGACGCCTGGCCGCAACCCGGTTCAGAGAGTGAGGAGAGCCCTCAGCCCAGCAGATCTCGGGGAAAGAAAGAACATAATGCTCAGAAATGAGAGCCACGTTGAAACCAACAGGGTAAAAGAAGTGAAATGCGTATTTTGCAGAGAACTTCTCACTTCTGTGTGGGCAGCTTGGTCACTTGAGACCTGTGGGAAGAAAAAAAAAAATCACAAAACTTCTGAGCAATGCCTCGTCCCGTACGGGGACGCTATGGGACATCTTTCAATGACAAAACACTTCCATTAATAGATGACTCACGCTGAGTAAAACGTCTCTTGCTGTGAACTGACGGTCACGATATCCTACAGCTTGTGCCGGGAGCTGTGCAAAGGAAGACGAAGGGAAATCCAGTGACCAAAGTCAGTCAGCCCTAGGATCAGCACTGAAAACCCCAGTTGTAGTGCTCCGGGGAAGGACTTTAATGGAGGAAACCGCCTTGCCCCTGCCGGTTTTTGACTTTATGGGATTCTTGGGAATACTAATATTGCTTTCCTTGATCTAACACAAGGGCGTACCTAAACTCCAAGTGAAGTGTACCAGAATTAGCAGCGCTGCCTCCCCAGCTCCGTAATTTCTAGGGAAATAAGAAATAGCATGAACTACGAAAGAGTATCGGATTCGGGAACAGTGCTGCGACGCAGCCAAGCACTGCCGCTCGTGTTCTCCTATGGCGCTGTAGTGCGCTTTTATATTTATTCTTCTCTTTACCCCACAGAAAAGTATTTTACATGACATAACAAGATCTGCTTCTGAAATGAAAGACTAATCTTGCTCGCAATGAAGTGCATGATGCTCCTTCACACCGACTTTGGCAGTGCTAATCTGGGCACGCATTCTCTTGCCTTTAAATGTGATATATATATGTTTGGCTGGATTAGCAGGGAAATGAGAGTGGCTGCTAGTCATCAGTTCATCTTTGAAAAAGCCAAATTATGGGCTTTGCTGAGGACAACAGCTATTTCAGAGCTATGGTAAATCTGGGACTTCTTCAGGCAATCTAAAGGAGACAGCAGGAGCGAGCAGGCAAAGCAGGAGAACATTGCTGGGGTAACAACCCATGCACAATTCTCCCTCCTTGGAGCTCAGGCTTAGCGGGAGCCCTCAGGAATTGAGCCCATCACGTTTCCGACGGAAAAGCCGAACAAAAGCACTGTCCTTGCAACTGTCTCAATGACACGAGTAATGTGCCGCAGAGCTAAGGGGGACAAATGGTAAATCTCCAGCTAAGAACAACGATAATGAAAGTACAGAAGTGAAAATTCATTACCTGAGTCTGCTCAGGAGCTATCTTGAGGGACTCTCTTAGACTTTCTGGGTTGCTTTAACCCTTTGGGCCTGCCTCCAATACTTAGTCCGATACGCTGGCATTGACTGTGCTCAACCCTCTTTTCTTCATTTCCTTATCAGAACAACTTTCTCCTTTCCGGAATAAAGCACTGTGCGTCTTGCCAGTCCTGCAGCGTTATGCCATTCAGCGCTCAGCTTCCTGAAGGCACGCAAGCTCATACAGCAGGAAGGAGAGCATAATGTGATTTTGGGTCAGTTGCTCCAGGACCGAGTCTAATAACCTTTGCTCATATTTTCAACAGCTCACGTGGAGGCGGTAGCAGCAACTGGAGAAGAGAGACAGCCCAGCTCCACAGGTGAGACCATTCCATCTCAAAAGAAGCCTTTCCTGGCTACGTTTTGGGCTCCTGTCTCCTGGAGCAAAGGAGATACATTTCAGCATGCCTAAAGCACTCCTGCTTAGGATGCCCCGGCATCCTGCCAGGTCTCTGAAAAGTTAGAGATACCCATTGGGCATCTCCATGGCAACCCAAGGATGTTCATTCCAGACATGCTTTGGCTGGAATCAGATGGTTCACAGTGTTCATTCTGGAGTGGTTGTAAGGTTGATCTTTCCCAGGTTGTTTAGAATGGGAATGTGAACCAAAAAGGTGTCTGATTACTCCTGATGCACAGACTACCAGGCTGCTGGGGAAGCAATGCACCGCGTCTGGTGGCTCCAACCTAGGGAATGGGGTATTTCAAGGTGGTAGCAACATACCTGGGAAAGAGCGAAGGTTTGGCAGGAGCAGAAATGATTTGATGTTTTGGACATCTCCCAAGGCCAGGATGAACGGCACTGAATGCAGAAAGGGGCAGGCAGCCCGTATTTGGCAGGTATTGTGCGCTACAGCAAACTGCCCGTGTCTTCAGGAAGCGCCTCAGCTATCTTCCACAGGAAGGCATCAGTGTGGCAGGGGAAAACGGCAGTGCTACATGTCTGTGGTTGGCATTGTTGGTGGGAATGGGAGCAACGCACCACTAGTCTAGGAGAAGGTGTTGCCCTGAAGGAGGGCTGCCAAGGCGATAAAGGAGACTGCTAGTAGTGCCAACTTGGTAGAGCAAAGCTGTGTGTTTGTCCCCGCTCTGCAAGCAGCACCAGTGCCCACAGCACTGTGTGAGGATGGAGCAGCTCCTAGCAGGACTTACCTCCCAGTTCTTGGCAAGAACCCATGCGTTTACATGTGGAGGAAATAGTCCTGATCCCTCTTGGACACACTGTTCCTTCCAGCCAGCTTCATGAGTACTGAGGGACGTAACAGGCCTCTTTTGTGTCACACCAGGTCCTGGGAATACATGCAGCACCTCTGGTCCAATGAATAATACGTACCAAAACCAGGCCCAGTTTCCCCTGAATTTGTTTATCCATCTCCTACTGGCATCATAACTCCTCCTTAAGTTCTGATAAGCACCAAATTCTTATCTCAGAGGCACCTGAGCTCACATTTCAGTAGATTTGGTTCAGAGAGGTACTCACTGAAACTCCAGGGCGACTCTGCTGAACAGTGGTCTCTATGCAACCAGGTTGGGCCTCCAGTTGACTCACGCTTTAGGAAGATAGGGCAGAGGAGATAACTCCTACGTCAACAGGATCAACAAAAAAAAGAGTTGATAAAATACAAAAGATGGCACTTGGTCAACAAAGTACCTTCTGCAGCCCCCAGGAAGTGACATGTTGCTTATATTGATTAGAAGGGGCAAGGTTGTCTCCTTAAAAAAAAAAAGAAAGAAAAAAAGAAAAAGAAACAGAACAGGCATTAAGGGAAAAGCTTAAACCTGCCTAGGTAATCTAGAGGACTCTAAAAAATCAGAGAATAGCTGTAAAATCTCCACCAGATTGGCACAATACAAGACAGTGGGCAAAAAACTAGAGTTTCTGAGGAGTGTGTCAAGAAAGCCGGTCTGCTTTCATGTTTATTACTACTGTAAGTAGATACAGCTAGTTTTTTCCCCTTCATCTATTCACCTATGTCTCTAAAAACGTTTGTAACTGTATTACCCATCTCAGATATATTTTGCATTGTGTATCACCTAGCTTGTCTGAGGACAATTGTACGGTAAGTAGTTAACAATAAAGCACGTTGCCCAAGAGCATGGCTAATACATAATTCAGGTTACTGGGACACCTTAGCAAATGCTCCCCAAACCTACTGCAGGGTATCCTAAGACTAACAAAGACTGTCCCTGGAAAAGCTGAAGGAGCCATTTTGAGAGCTTGTCTCAGGGTGGTTTGGAGAGGACGCAACCTCTTCCAGGGACCAGTGGCAGCCAGGAGAGCTCACTGGCCTCCAAGCGAGGTCACAGGGAGGGGGTCTGTCACACTTGCCTCAGTCCCCTGCACTGCCTTCAAAGGATGAGTTATTTGGAGATTATAAAAGGATTAATGCTTTAATGACTATGCTGAGCCCGGCCAGAATCGTTCTCCCCATCTAGAAAGGCCAGCAATGAAAAGTAAGCCAAGCAGCATGCTGAAGGTCAACAGATCTGTGCTCTGACAGACAAGACAGCATAGCTCTCAAGCACTGGCAGCCTTTCGTGGCAAATGTCCTGCCAACAGGCTCCCTCCCTCCCTGTAGCAACAACTTACCCTGTGTGCTCGGGACAGAAGCAGCCCTGCCTTGGGCTAGTCTTGCTGCAGAGAGCAACATCCAGCTGCCACTGCACAAAGAAAGCAGAAACAGCTTTCTAAAGCAACTCAAAATAGCTGAGGATGGAAGGAATGAGGAAACAAGGCCACTCATACACTTCTTTGCCCTAGGGCAGGAACATTGGCTTTTCTCATTTTCAAAAACCTTATCAAAACGTTTGTTGAACCTTTGGGTGCTGAGAGCTTATTCTTCAAAGAAAAAAAGAGCAGCAACAGTCATGACAATACCATTTTTCCATTAAAACATAGCAGAAACCTACACAAATATTTGCAGTCCTCACAAGCACAGAGATACAATACTCGTACTCCCCAAACTACGGCTCCACTTCCCACCCAGCTCCAGAAAAGAGGCACCGATCGTGTTGGCCCCTCCGGCATCCATGGGAAGCCCCCACTGACTCCACCGGGCGTTTTACCAGCCCTCGGTTAACTCATGCATGGTGACCTCTCTGTGCTGGCAGCCAGCGCGCGGGCATCCGCGCAGTGGCGCACGCCCCCGGGGAACGGCGAGGGCCACGTTGCCTCAAGTCACTACCATCACAGACTGACTTGAGCCTGGCCGATATGTCCCCACCGCAGATGCTCGCTCATCAAACACACCACCCCGGCTGAGGGCACGACCAGAAATCCTGTGCAAGATGCTAGCACTGCCTGCTCCCAGAAAGCACACGCTCTCTGCTCCGGGGAGCAGCTATTTCCCTGCTGGAGAAGGAGACAGGTGGATTGCAAATTCAAAGGACCGCAGTGTTTCTTCCTGGGTTTGGAAGCGTTCGGGTCAGTTTTGCACACACAAACAAACCGCATTGTCTTGCTGCGATCTAAATACGTCCTGACCTCTCCTCACAGGACTGTCCCGGCCATCCGTTCGCTTCCTGGTTGTGTGGATACCAGGAAACTGAATACAAGGGTTTATAGTTCATGGAAAGTTCTGCTGCTGTCTTAAATCATAAAGCGCAGCTGCTGACACAGCAGAAGCTGCAAAGCGAACAGAGCGTTTGAGCAATCTGTGGCTTGGAAGCCGCTGGAAGGAGAGCAAATTCAGTGTCTTACAGCTCCGTCGGAAGAAGAAAGAAAGGACAGGCAGGCCAGAAGTGTAGATTAAAACTCATCAGAGTGCAATTGTAATGTGTTATACAACACAAACAAGTCCTGGAGCTTCAAAGTTAGCTTGTAATTGAGAAAGAAAATGGCAGCTGAAATTCACTGTCTATAAATGCAAAGTAATGGATGTGAAAAAACCAAACTCCAAATATATACACACGTGCCCACAAGAATGGGTTCTAAATTAGCTATTCTGAGTCAGGAGAAAGATCTTGGGAGTCTTTGTGGATAGTTCTATGAAAATACCAGCTCAGTGGCAGGCAAACAAAGCAACGATAATGCTAGGACACAGAGAACAGAGAATAGAAAGGGCACAGAGAACAAAACAGAAATCATCAGTTTGCCACTGTCAAAATCCAGTTGTGCCTGCACGTGGAACAGTATGTCCAGTCCCGGTCCCTCATCTCAGAAGGGCTTTGGTCAAACTTACCAAGGCAGAGAGGAGGACGATCGGCAATACGCAACAGCTCCCGCACAGAGAGAAGAAAACAGGCTGGGGCCCTCCAGCTTGGAAAAGCGGTGACTACTCCTATAGGTACACACATTCACAGACAGCACAGATAGACAAAAGGGCAACATTACTTCTCAAATCACAAGAACCAGTAGGCCTCAAATGCCAGGGCCGGGCAGAGATCTTCAGATACCATTTATCAGTCTGTGGAGTTCACACTGGGCCCCCAGTGTCATCAAGGCCCAACCTGAAATTTAGTCCCAAAACCGATCAGTCAGATTGCTGGCAGAAAAGTCCATCAGAAGCCAGTAAATATGGTGACCATAAAATTTCCCAAATTACAGGTTGCCTTAAGCAAGGAGGGCTTGTCATGGAAAAAGCATTGCCCTCTTGCTTTCTTCTTCTGCTTTCCTTAGGCATCCTCTACCAGTCACTCTGAGTGGCAAGGCACAAGTCTAGATGCGCTTTTGGCCTGACCCAGTACAGTTGTATTTACCCTGCCACTGGTGACGTACCAAACAACGTAAGCAAGATCCAGTATCCAGGCCCAAGCTTCCAAGCAAGAGCAGGGACTGCTGAGCTGTGCAAATTCAGCCAGCTCCTAAAAAGGCCTGGCTCTCCAAGGCCACGCACGCAACAGCAGGTCATGAAAGGTGGGCGCTTCCACAGGGGCTCAGGCTGGAAGCAAAACTGAAGGTACCCTAAAGCCAGGAGGAACAGGGGTCGGGGCTCACCTTTTCCACCTTCAGAGGTCAGCAGTGTTGTCTCCATGGCAGTCATGTGTCAAGGCTTCCTTTCCAGAGAGCGGAGAGGATTCAGCCCCCTAAGGCAGTAATTCACCTCCCTGCAGGATGGACAGCTAGGGTACATCGAAACATCATGCCTGGCAAGCTTCCCCGTGGCTCTCCGCTGAGAAGAAGGGGAGCCCTAGCACATTTTTTCAGGTGCAGATACCTACAACAGTCTCAGTTAAAACTGAGGACAATCTCCAAGTGCTTTGCACCCTCAGATACAGCTGGGGCCCTAGCAGGACTGAGGCTGAATCCCACAACAACCATCCAGAGTGGCAGAGGCAGAGCAGCTTCCCACCACGTGTCCTGTTGGAACTGCTAGGAGTCATCAAAACATGCTTATAGCAAAATACCTGCAGTAGAGTTAAAACAGTTTCTTCAAGAATGAAGCCTGTAATTTCCTTTTCTACCCAATGGGATTTAAATAACCTAATTCTTGCTCTACATTTGTATAGCCGCTTCCTCACCCAGATCGCCCCTGTCGGAATGACACCGATGTGGTAAATACATCTAATCATTTTTCCTGGCCAGGGACTTAGGCAAACATCTTAAACCCTGCAGCAAATTAACAGAGCTGCCATCATTTTAAAATCAACACGCTACTAAAAGGCTTTCTCCTTTCCCTCCCCAAATCGTAAATTTTTTACTCCAGAAATATCCCGGTGCGCAGACAGACGCTGCTGCTCCTGACCTTAGCTTAGGCCCACAGCAGATTTCCTGTGCACGAGAAATTGCACGGCTTCAAAACTCTCCGGGCGCTGCGGGACTGCAACCGGCCCTGATGCGGCAGCGGGGGGTACCAGCGCCCGCCTCAAGCAAAGCCTCGGGGCTGACGGCACCAGGACGAAAAGACAGGCAGAAGCCTCCCGTTTCTCTTAAGATATCTCTTTGCAGCGAAAAGAAGCGGGAAAGGAAAAATAAAACACAAATCAAGCCCTCCAAAAGCAGTCACCTGTTCCCTCGAGGATCGTTATTTTTTGGAAAGCAGAAACTTCCTGCAAATTCCTCGATTTCACTGAAAACGCGCTTGGGCTGGGCGCAGCTGAGCCGTCGTGACGCAGACGGCCGCGAGCTGCGCGGATCGCGGCGCCAGGACCGGGCTCTGCGAGCAGCCGGGCCCGCGGTATCAGACGCGTCGCGAAAAGGAAGGCGAGGCAGTTGCGAGTACGCCGCTGTTACGGCACGTCGGCCGGGAAAGCCGGAGAAGCGCGGCCCCGAGGCGGCGAGCGGCAGCGGCGAGCGCGGCGGAGGGCATCCCGCGTCACGGCGGCGAAGCCTTCGCTCGTCCGCAGCCCCCGCGGGGTTTCGCTCCTCGTTACCGCCGAGCCGTCCCCTCCCCGGAGCCGAACGAGGTTAAGGGAGGCTCTCACGGAGGAGAGAGGCGGCTGCCGGAGGGGCGAGGCAAGGGCAGGCCGCTCGCGGCGCGCGCCGCCGGGCGGGAGGCGGCAGCAGGGAAGCGAGCCGGGGCGGGGGGAAGACGCGCTGGGCCTGGGGCAGGGCAACGCCGGAGGAGGGCTGGGGCAGGGCCGACGAGCGGTTCGGGACGGGCCGCCAGACGGCGCGCGCAGCCAGGGAGACGAGGGAGACGGACGTCGCGGAAAGGGGGCTCAAAGGCGGGAGACGGGTTCAGGCGACGGAGAGGAAAGGGTGCTTGTCCCTGGGTGGCACGGGCAGAAGCAGCAGGCCTCGGTGACAGGTGAGGAGGAGAGTGCTAAAGGCCAACGGGCAGATGGCAAAACTGCGATTAGAAAGTCACTCCAGCCATAAATCTTGGAGACCTGAGCTGGAGACGGGCAAGGCCCAGGTGGCTTGGAAAGGCCGGCTGCTCGAGCCCAGCGCGCCCGAGCGTGCATCTGTCGCTGCCTCGCCTCGGCCCTCGCCGCCTTTAACTCGCCGCTCGCAGCGAGGACCGGAGCGCGCACCTCCGAACCGCGCAGCCTCAAGAGCGAGGGCGGTCGCGACACCGCTCCCGGGCAGCCCCGGCGCGAGAGCGAGCGGCGCCCTTCGCCTGCCCCTTCCTTGGC
>NW_028186151.1:944898-997270 GCF_003343005.1 Rhea americana
GCGGGGCGGCTGCGGAGCCGGGGGCAGGAAGGCCCCCCGCGCAGCCAGCCGCGCTATTTCTGGACGTGCCGAGGAGCCGCCGAGCGCTGGATTTGCGGGCCGGCGCGGAGGCGTACGGGCTGTCCGTGCTTTGGAAGGGGCTCGGGAGCACACGAGGGCCAGCAGATCGGGAGGGAAGAGGACTTTATATAGAGGTGCACGGGGAAAACCCGCGTCTCAGCACACGAGTAACCGAACACCATGCAGTAGTACTAGCTCCTGCCCGCAGACTCAGGAAAACAACTTCCCCCGCCAACTGCTGCCAGAAGAGCAGAGCGCTCCGAGACCCCTGCGGCGAGAAGGGCTGCGGCACCCCCAAAAAGCCCCGCCGCGAGCCCCCACCCCGGGCCGCAACGGGTGCAGCACTCCGTGGCCGCGCCGGAGAGCGCCCGCAGGTGCTGCCGGTCCCCCGAGACCCCCCAGCCAAACATCCCTCCGCTGGCAGCCCTCGCGCGGGACGGAGGCCAGCGATAAAATTAGACAGCCTTCGCCCTGCCAGCCCCTTCTCCGGGCTGCAGCGGCCAGCTGAACTGGGCTGCTCGCTCGTACTGTAGCCCCTTCCCGGCCCCCGTTTTGTGGGCTCGGAGCATTTCTGGGAAGGGGGGATTTTCGCAGCTTTCGCTTTTCAGCGACGCCAGCCCGGTGCCGCAGCCTGCGGAGAGCAGGGCCGCCGCTCCGGCGGGGGCAGAGGGAGCCCGAGCCGCTCCGGCACGGCCCCCTTTCCACCACGCAGTTACCTCCACCTTTGCTTTGCTCGCTAAGCCTTGAAAAAAAGCTACACCCGCCCTCCAAAAGCGGCTGCTCGGAGCCGGTTCCCAGCAGCTCCCGCTCCGCAGCGCGAGGCTGCAGCCTCCCGGCGCCACTGCCCTCTCCCTCTCCCTTCCCTTCGCAGCTGGTACTGTTATTATTTATATTCCCAAGCATCTTTTCAGTTTCCACTCAGGGCGCGAATCAAGAGAGAAATCCTTTTAAGGATTTCTGCAAGCTTCAGCACGCGAATCGCCCCCCAGCTAAGCAGCGCCCGTTCGGGGGATTTAAGTGTAGACAAGTGCTTAAAGCCGAAAGGGCAGCGAGAGGCGGGGGGGAGCCGAGGGCATGAAACGAGAACTCTGCCGCGCGGCTCCTTCCTCTGCGTTAGGAAACGGATCCCTTCTGCGATTTCCTTTCAAAGGTGACTCGTAACCTCTTCATTAGGGTAGGCTTTGGCAAAGCCCTAATGGTGCAGTTGGCAGGGCCGGCTCTCGGCGCGCGCTCTGCCTTGGGGGCAGACGGCTTGCCTTTCCGAGGGTGGAAAACAAACACAGCGGCTCGGAGCAGCGGCAGCTCCGCCTGAGGAACACCGCCGGGGCAATGCTCTGATGGGTACCATGGACTTTAAGGCAGATCCCAGTTCGGTCATGATCAATTTGCTGCTTATCGTCCACCCCGAGAAGGCGACAAGCAGGCTGAAAGCGCCGAGGGACAGACGGACGGAAAGCAGCGCCCCAGCGCCGAGCCCAGGTAAAGCCCTGCCGGCGGCCGGCGCGAGGAGGGGAGGGCTGCGCCGCAGACGCCGAAGCGAAGCGGCAGCTTTGGAACAGCGTTTGGGGGGTTGCCCTTCTCTCTCTCCCTCTCCTCTTTCCCTTCCATTTAGGGCAGCATGCTGCAAACCCCCCAAACTGCAGACCTTCTCGTAGAAACCCGGCTTGGCTTCCCCGGTCCTTCTGGTGCAGCAGGACCCCTCCTCCTGCGACGGCGAAGCAGAGCACGCTGCATGCCGTGTGCTGCACGTTGCTCAGCGTCCGGGGTGCGGAGGAGGTGACATGTGCACGGGTACTAATCTGAGGACTATGTTTGCCCCTTGCTCTGTCCTGCAAGAGCCCTGAGCAGCTTCCGCAGGCTCGCTCAGCCGTGCAAGGGGAGCAGGGACCGAGCGTAGCTGCTTAGCCCCAGACCAGTGCCTATCACAGAGGAATACAGGGATAAAACAGTTTGGTTTGAAGTGGGTCGAGGCTTTGTCTCCAGCAACGACAACCCTGAGCCATTTATAGCTGCAGTTTGGGACAGTCTCCCCTGGCCTAGCTGCTATCCCTCCAGGGGATCTTCCAAAAAGCTATGGCTGTGCTCTGCAAATGCAAGGAGCCCCTTTCTGCAGAGCTGAAAAAAAAAAAAAAAAAAAAAAGAAAAAAAGAAAGAAAGAAAAAGAAAAAGAAAAGGAATATTTCTGCCCTAAAATCTTGGGGGAAAGCTAGCTCTACCATGCAATCAGGTCCAAGTTAACAAGGGTAGGCAGGGCTGACACAGAAGTACACAGAAGTATGCTCATGCTTCATCTAATAGGGCATCTCATACCTTCCCAAACACAAGCGAGCCCTATGGAAACCACTTAGCCTTAAAATATAGTCCTGTTTCCCTTCTGGTACTTCATGCTCTAGCAACAGGGGCTGCAACCAATACTACAGATGAGGCAGGAAAGATGGATCCTGAAGACATCTGAATTCAGCTGTGAGGGATCAGATGAAAGATTTCGGGGTGCTTGGCCTTCAGCCACTGCCAGAACCTTGTATGTGCTGGTGGCCTGCAAATACCGCAGTGCCATAGTACCAGAAATCCCTCATCCAGACCCCCGATGTGCTGGGAGGTTTGGTCTGCACAGCAGAGACCAGAGCATGGGTCCCATTGAGGTAGGGCTGATGCATGCTAAAATCCAGGTTTCCAGAGGAGGAAAGAAGAGCGCAATGGGAAAAGATCTAACGACTGTGAACTCTGCAGCATTCTCGTGTGGGTTTTTTGAGAAATAATGCTTGGCTGATGTGGTGCTCCCCCGACGCGGGGTGATTTCTGCCTCTCTGTGTTTTGCTCCCAAGCCCATGCTGCATGGTACTCCAGAAGGACTGTCTGCCAATCTCATGTTTATATTTTACAGGTTTACAGGAGGATGGAAACGGAAACAATAGGTCACAGCCACCGAAGGGGAGAGACCCTAACGGTATGTTGTGTTCTCGCTCTAAGCGGGGGGAAACCGCGCTGCAGATAAACTAACCACGGTGCACAAAATCAATTTGCAGGCTTTTAGCACCCAGCAGTGCCTCTCAAGCAACAAGGTGCTTAGGACAGCCCATCCCGTTTCAGCCCTTTGGTGGGGTTTGCTACATGCACTCAGAGACCTGAGGAACGTGTGTCACCAGACACGTTCCCTCTGAGCTTGCCTGTCCCTCGTGGGCAGGGTGCACGATAGGATGGTGGTGACACACTGCAGAGCCCATGCACGATGGGCAGGGGACTCTCCTGCAAGTTGTCACGGAGCTAGGTCATATTTCAGGTGCATGGAGCTCTTTTACATTTCACAGCCAGCTGATGGCAGGGGAAACTCAGTGCCCCAGATTGCTCAGGCTGCCGAGAGAGCTTCCAGAGACTTCCCCAGGATTCGTGTAGCTTAAGGAGGACCTGTTGTGTGCAAGAAGCGCTTGGGTTTTCAACCTGTCCACCCACCAAACCTTTCCTCATCTCCGCCCCTCAGAGACTGCCGAGCGCAGCTGTGCGAGTCAGGTGCGACTGATCTCAAGGGAAGATGTGGCTGCTAGTCTTGAATGTTCCCCTGCCAACTCCTCCCCTCTCTGCCCCGAAACAGCTAGAAGTAACATCTGAAGAGGTTATCCCTGGCTGCACACAACTGCGCTGCAGGACTGCGGTGCACCATGAATAAGCAGCTCCCAGGAAAGGGAATCAGACCAGCATGCTCGCTTTCCTGGTACTCTAAACATAACGCAACGCCTAGCAGAGAAAGGCAAGGGACAAAGCTAAAGCAAAAAGCCAGGTCATTAGAATAAACATCAGTTAGGTCTAACAGCACCAAACAGTTGATTCCAATTATACTGCCCAGGAGCTTTGCTTCCGCAGCACCAGCAATAGCAGTGCACAAAAGCCGTGGCTGTTACCAGTACGCTGCTTGACAGGAGTCCTGATCCACGTCCCTCTGAAATCAATGGTAGCTGGATAAACCTCCCAGACTGAGCAAGCAAGCAATACTTCACAGCAAGATGCAACTTATTTTTAACAGATCTGATGGTGTCAGACACTAGATAACAAAAACCTTAATTCCGCAAAGCAGACAAATACCCACCTCTGCAGAACGCTCGCTTGCTCCTCTGTCATGCTCAAGAGGGTCTGTAATTCTGCTGCAGCGCAGAAACCAGAACATCTATTACGAGCAAAGGGACAGTATTGACTAGCTACTGCACAGGACTGACTGCGGGACTAGGAGGATTTAGTGCAGATCTGCATACAGGAAACTTTTTCTCACAGCTCTGCCTTAGGCACAAGTTAAATCCCCTTGAGGATCACTAAGAAATTCTGATGTCAAAAGAACAGACAGAGCTCTAGATCCTCTAGCACCACAGGGGTTAATAAATTCACCTTTAATCAGCCACGTTAGCATCTTGATGAAGTTTCCGACACCACCAAGCAGCTGGTGCTGCTGCAATATTTACAAACTGTATTACATGAGCCTAGCCTGAACCATGCTGCAATAAGCAGGCTGCTGCCCCATACAGTGCAGCAAAATCTCATAATTCACGGGCCTGATTCTTGACGCAGCCATGAGTTACGAATGATATCTGGCCTTCAAGGAGGAGCTGTTAAAAGGAGGCTCCTTGCACTGGTCTCTTGGGGCTGCCAGGACGTGGATCTCATGACACTTTGAAAAAGAGCAAGGGATCACCCTCGCGGCCTGGCCAGCATCCATCCTCCCTGCAGCAGGGTCTAGCATCCAAAGCCATATGCGAGCTATCACGCACGGCATTCGCTGACTGCGCTGTCTCACTGTCAGCGCAGCCCCGAGGGATGGATTTATGCCGCTCGCAATGGTGTGTGATATGGGAGCGCTCGGTGCCCCCAGCCCCAGGCCTGCCAGGTGCTCCGTCCCTGGCGAGATAGCCTCTGCCCCAGGGAGCCGGCAGTCTCCGCAGGCACCGGGGAGGAAGGGGAGCTCGCGACCCGGCAGCGCTGGGTCAGTGCCCCACGCAAAGACAAGCTTTCTCTGCTCCAGCCAAGCTTCTCCGAAGAGCTGCCCGTGTCCAGCTAACATCCTCCCTGAATGAGGGGGCTTGCTCCCTCCCGGCTTCCCTCCCCCCTCCGTTCGCGCCATCTGAGCGCGAGCACCTGGCACGGGGCCACGCACTATCATTTCACGCTGCGCCGTCCGCCTCGCAAGCTGGAGAGGCAGGTCGGGCTTGTGGTGTCATTACTTACTTTGCTGCTGAGCAAATTTACGGGTTTAATCTGCCGCCGCTCTGGGCACCTCCATCAGCACGCCTCCACTCTCCCCGAGTCACTGAGATGTTTTTCTTCAACCAATCAGGCCAGCAGGTCCCCAGGGAGCCCTACAAGCAGACGCAAGCCGTTACTTCTTACTCCAACGAAGGTAAGTGGTGACCCAAGGGATAACAATTTTTCAGGGCAAGGTTTCAGGCAGCTCCTGCTCAAGTCTTTTTTTTTTTTTTTGGTAATAAAATAGGCTCAGAACACCCAAAAGGAGAGGGGGGGAAAAAACGCACACTGACAATTTCTTATCTTGAGCTGGAAGAATTAAAACCATAGACCAACTCTCAGACTCCCTGGGCTTTCCACAGGCCAAGCATGCAGGGGTAGTAGTAGCTGGGAACAGCTCCTGTGGTTTTGCTTCCGTAGGCTTGGGTTTTGCCTGCTGGCAAAGCGCTCCCAGCAAAACCTCGGCGTCCCTCCAGCTCTCGCTCGGCAAGGCTTTGCCAGCCCGACTGCAGCGCTCAGCTGCTGGAGGAGGTGTGTCACCACCAGGACAGCTGGGTTGACAATCACACTTAACAGAGATCTCCTGGGCCCCAAAACAAGCCCACATCTTCCTTCCAGCCAAAGCTCCCAGGGGTCCACGTTCAGTCATGGCCAAGCTCAAGGTATAGCTGGCAAGGGCAACGCTTGGGAGTGTGCCGGGCCTCTGGACACGGCCCCAGCCTCTGCGGCCAGGTAGCACAGTGTGGACGTGCTGTCCCAGGGCACACCACTGCTGTGCACCTGGTCTGTCCTTGCAACGGTAACGGCAAACAGCCAAGTTGGGAATAAGCCCAACATCTCTGCTGCTAGGGTCGGTGGCACGCACGGCTTACCTAGAGCCTGTGCCACCCATAGGACAGCAGGAAGGCTGGCAGCCAGGGCCACCGGCATCCTTGTCCTCTCACTGCAGATGCACGGAGGTGCTCCTGGAGCACCCTTTCCCACCACCTCCCTGACTGCCAGGACATAGCATAGATGTAGCCAGTAAGACTAGCAAAAAACCTATTTTCCCCAGTGCTGCTGGAAGGGTGCAAGTACCGGAAAAAATAATGCTGACAAAAGTTCAGATTAAGAGCTGATCCCTTTCAGATGGATCTGCTGTGCAAGGTGCTTTCCCTGCACTACAACACTCTGCCAGGGCAGCACCGGCACAGCTCTTCCACGAAGCACTCTCAGGACTCATCCGGCCACCGAGAACCAGGAGAAGAGCAAGCCTTTCCCCGTTATCGAAACAATATCTTCACATCTTATGACAGAACCATCTTCCATTTCATCCCCTCTATCAGTTCCATACAAAAGCTCACATCCAAAGGCTTGCCACTTCTTCACAAAGTAGGTCTTGATAAGGAACAGTAAAAAAGTGTTATAAAAACATCAGTGGCCATTTCATGCCATTAGGTTTTAAAGTAGACAGATGCATAACTTAGAAAAATATCTTATGGGCTTACTTTTTTAGGATTTATTAAATATCTTTTAAGCTTGCTAGAAAAAATGCATTCCAAAAAAATGTATTCCTCACTATTAAATCTGTTTTTTGAAAACAAAGAATTTTAATCTATGGTGAAAAGAATGGAGAAAGTGGAAGTCAGTAAGAAACCCCACAAAAATCCAAAGATAAAAATAATCTTAAATGAAAAAAAGCCATATTGAGAACGTTTAGAAAATCTTACTATTTGCACAAAGGCATGCCGTCAAGAAACAACTACCTTTTGCCTCAGAATTAACTGGCACGATATACCAACCAGCCCTAATCCTGCCGCACTGATACTTGCAAGCATCCAAGAACTGGAGTCAAGCTCCGGGATTTAGAAGGGTTTTTACAGTTTGTGTAGTTCTTCCTCGCCTTCTGCTGTTGGGGTTTAAATGACACTGAGCTTTTCTGCTTAATCACAAGAGATACAAAAGCTTTTTTTAAAAAAAAAAGTTAAATTCTGAGAAATAGCTATTATTTGATGAAATTGCAGAATTCTACCTAATTAACTGGTTCCAAGAGCTGGGTTTTATGGAAAACCCCAAATGTCATGAGACTCTTGATGAAACTGTAGGAGCTAACAAGTGCGATTAGCTGGCGGTCCCAGGACGCATGAATATCTTGACCTCTTGTCTCCAAACTAACTTCTCACTGCCTGATCCAAAACGAGGAGCCCCGAGTGTACCAGAGTCCTGCAGAGAAACCTCGAGGTTTAGAAACCTTCTAAAACACATGCCAAAAAATGCAGTCTCTTTCAAAAAGTTGCAGAAATTTTTGCAAGACACCACCTAACTTTTTTTCCCTTCTAGTTCTCTCTGGCTTTCAGAATGAAACTTTAAACAAAACACCCCCAAACAAGCCGAGAGGAGCTGCCGCTTGCACCTCCCGCCGCGCTCAGCCGGTGCCCCAGAGCAAGCAGGGCTCTCTTCCCAACGGAGAAACGCAACTCCGGCTCAGCACACGGATCCTTTGCACTGATTCCGCTCTTGGTTTGCATTCGCTTCCTGCTTAGTTTCCCCCTTCTTACAGAGTTTCTCACCGTTTCTGCAGGAACTCAGATGACAGTGGAGATACACCCCAGAGATGCCACCCCACAACTGCTCAAGAAGCTCTCTTCTGGGAAAGGTACAGCCCTGCTTTTCGTGCTGCTGCTTTATGCCTAGCAGGTGCGCCAAGGCAGAGCTCACTTGCGCGCTGCGGCGCTCGGGGCATCACAGTGACACATGATACAGGATCGAGGCAGGAAGAGAAATGCTTCCCAAAGAAAAGGTAGCGCTGCAGCACAGATGTAGGGTTCAGGTGTTCGTGCGAGTGCAGGCCAGAGGGCCCTTACTGAGAGGGTCTCACGTCCGGACACAGCTCGTGCCTCGCTCGGAGCTTCAGGGACTGCAGTGGCCAGAGAATCACAACGATTTCTGATGTCTCTGCAGGACTCGGTAGGACACCATACAACATGTCCTGCCTCCCAGGCAAACAGGTTCAGGAGGGGAGCCTGAAAACAACAAAATGACAAGAGTAAATTCCAATTTTCAGCCCTAACCCTGCTGTACATGCAATCACTAGAGCAGTGACCACATTTCAGCCTCAGAACAGCCCCCTCTTGGGAGTAGGTAAAGCCACATCTGCCATCATCTGTCATTCTAGTGTTATCACTCCTTGATACTAATGAGTCCCCACATCTTGGAGGCTACTACAGAGGGCAGAACTTCCCTGCAGTGGATAAACCATTACCAACAGAAACAAAAAAGTTTCTAAAACCTAATAGTGTGGGCCAGGTCCATAGACATACCATCTTTCCAAAAGAAAGGACCAAGGACAGGCCAACGGGAAATGGGGAAGCATTCTTCCCTTTAGGGAAGCAGCAATGACAGGAAGCCTCTAGGAGCCTGAAGGGCTGCAACCAGGACAGGGTGTCACACCGTTCACGAGAGGCCCCTCGAGCCAGAGCGTGGGTTGCCACAGCAGTGCAGTGATTTAACCGACTGTGCCGCTGTTGTTGCAGGTGTCCGAAAGCCCAGTCTGAGAGGCCGGGACAACAGAGGTGAGGTTGCTTTACTACAGCGTGTTTCTCTAACACAAACCCACGTGCCCAAGCTTAGGGGAGTTGCTCCCTTCTCCCCTGCTGGGGCCTGTCATCCTGAAGCTCTTGAGAAGCTGCCAGCACCCGAGGTCAGATGCTGACTGTACTGCCTGGAGGTGGCCATATGCCCGGACTCCCTGCTGGGCAGATGCAGCTGTACCCTGCCAGTGCCTGGACCTTGAGAAGCAGCTGATGGTGACAGCAAAATCCTTGTTTCTAGGGTGGGAGGGTCTCCTCCAAAGGCCCTGGGGTTAAACTGTGGTGACAATCTGGGGGCTGCAATGTCCCTCAAAAATCCCTCCAGCTGCTGTAGGGCTCTCTGCAAAGTTATCATCTAACAACTGCTTCAGGCACGATCTGGATCTCAGATCTCTCAGCAGCGCGCACGCACTCAGTTCTTCCATGCCATGAGCAGTTTGGCTGGGTGGTGAGCAGGGGTTTGGTGTTCCCAGCCCTCAGGCTAGAACAGGAGATGTCTGACTGCTTGGGAATGTGGCATCTACAAGAGCCACGAGACCGCAGGGAGGGGAAGCAGGGCACAGTGATGATCCAGGAGGCCTTCTACCCTCTGTGCCCACTCTCCCCAGTGTGATTAACCTGCATGTCCAAATGCAAGCAAATGGGCAGAGAAAAGCCTGAATTCCAACTTCTTTCACCCAAGCCAGTTCACCAAATTCACTTATTTTTGTCTATTCTTTCTCTCTTACTAACAACTGCTTGCCTCATGCTCCCTTCTCCACTTTGCCAGGTTTCCAAAAGACTGAAGCCCCACGGCCACCAAGCGGAAAAGACCTGCATGGTAACTATTGGCTACGTCATAGCTTCATGCCACCAGCACAGCTGGGCACAATGTAGGGCAGCCCTATACGGGAAGCCAGTCAATCCTAGAAACAGAACTTGCTCTGCTCCAAACCTAAACCAGAGTGCATTGACAAGTGATTTCATTTCTATTATCACAAGTAGGTTCAGCTTCCCTATCCTCTATTTGTCTGAGTGGAATGTCACATCTGCTTTAGATGTTCTCAAGTCTCTCCATATCTGAGGAAGGCTACTCTGTAAATGGGCATGATGCGCATTTTCTAACAACCAAGGTAACAGCATAAAACTACATGAGTTATGGAGGACCCTGCTTCTGTAGAGAGCCTTTGCAGCTATAACCTGACAAAGACGAAAACTGATAACCAATTTTAAAAAACCATCCAGTTCCCAAAAGGCAGAAAGTAATTTTCAGAGCTGTATAGAGCAGGAACCTTTAAATGTGTAAATCTGCTTTATCTCTCCTTAGGTCAGCATAATAGCCCTTTTCAGTGAAAACTGAGATAAACAAACAAGCCTGTTAAAGAAACAGATGCTGCATGCTCACATCCAGATTTTGGCAGACAGGCACCTACCCAGCGCAGGGAAGGACAGCAGGTGCTGGTCACCTGCGTCCTAACTGGCACATCATTGCCAGGACACGGCGAAGCCACACGGAGCCAAGGACACTTGCGCGAGCCAGACTCGCAGAGCTCCGCTCCCCTAATCCCTCCCTGGGGCAGAGGTTTCCGAGAAGAGCAAGGCTCATATTAGCAAGCTCTTTGCGGTTCAGGCAGACTTTCAAGGTGAAGGGAAAGGCACTAGGAGATGGCCAGCTCCCCAGCAGGCTGGAGGGAGGTGGTAGCAAAGAGGCCACAGCCCAGTTTGGGGGAGGGAGAGAGAAGGAACATGATGAATAGACTTCAGAAGCACCATCAGGTTTTCAGCAAAGATGGGCAGCTCTCACTGCCTCTCACGCATCCAGATCCCACCAGCATGGGGCATCCAGGCAACAGAGCAATGTCCCACCTGCCTAGCAAGGTTGCAAATATCCAAAGCTGCACACAACAAGCCAAAGTCCTCATGCCCCCGCTCATAGCCTGAGGCACTTCCCTCCTCCCAGCCACCCATCGCTAAGCAAACAGCAGTTCTACAAGCACCATCCATTCATTCACATCTTCTAGCTCTTTGGAGTCGTACAACAGCATTTTCATTTGATGATCTCTTAAACCTTTGTTTCCTGAGAAATAACAGTCCTACAGATACCTTGAGAAATGTCTTTAGTCCTTTAGCTTTAGGCTTTGACAACACATAGCAGGAGGAGAGCTGTAGAGCCCAATTCTTACTAGCTTGGAAGAAATGGGAGTGCTGAGCAGAGTGCAGACCAGGGGAGATGTTCTTCTGATCCAGCTGTGTACCAAGCTGCATCTGGAACACTCCAGTAGCTCAGTGACTGGTGAGAACAATGTCAGCTCATTTGGAGAATGTCATAAAAATAAGCTAGTTGATGAATTAGGATAACTTACTACACCTTCATCCACACAGAGTAGTCTAGAGCCTACAAAGATGCACACAAAGCAATTAGCACATCAATCTCAATACAACTGCTCCACGTAATGTTACTCACACACCTGAATTTGGGCAGAATTGTGGCCTTTTATTGGGCAAAACAGTCTCATCTTTTTCAGTGAGACTGTTGAAGAAATCCATCTCTGCTGGATTTGAATTTGAAAAAGTCTGTGTTTACCTAAGGTATCCACAGCACAGATGCTCGCTGATACTTCTGCATTGTATCTTGCTCACCTACAATGTAATATTCTGGGATTTTCTATGCTATTATGCAGTGAGCAGGCACCTGCTACTCAAGCTATGCCTAGATTATACTAGCTTGGCAGGATGAACTCTGCTTTCTGTGCACCTGGCAAGAAAATCCTACGGGTGCCCTCGTGTTCCCTGCTTCCTAAGCACCTGCTGATGGACAACACCTCTGGGCATCAGACAGGAGGCAGGAAGCTCTGCTGTATCCCCTTGTTCCAGTGTTCAGCCAGAAAAAATTCCCCCTGAGACAATAACAACTTGTTTCTTCGCAGTATATCCATGGGACAAATCTTCTTTGAAATCCATGCCGGTAGACCTGCAGCAATTTGAGAAGCTGGATGCCTACGCATTAAAAGTAAGTCATGCTTTTGCCTCTGTCCTCCTTCCAGTGTTCACTCCACCGTGACCATTCCTTGAAATCTAGCTACAAGCACTAACGTCAGCTCAATCTGAGCTACTGGGCAAGTGCCTCGAAGTCCATGGTGAAAAAACATTTCTGTGCATACATCAGCAAGAGAGATCCCCCTCCAGGAGGAAAACTAAGAGCCAAAATATTTCTTGCTTGGAGTGTGGAATTACAGCTTTGTATTTCTATTATTAGTGAAGCTCAAGTTAGAGCAGTGTGCTGGCGAGGGTCCTCCTAGCGTTAGCAGAAGGGAGGAGGAAGCAAGGTAGATCTACCACAGCATTTCTTCATTACAATCTTGCAATGCATTCTCCTTACAAACAGGTAAACGTCAAGAACAGCGTAGAGGAACTCGTTACAGCCCTGCTTAAACAAGCCCGGACTGACTTGGAGAAAGTCCGAGCGATTTGGATGTGGATATGCCACCACATAGGTAGGTTGAGATCTTGGATTGACAGAGCCTCTGTAGATAATGCCACTGCTGACACTCTCATTGCACTGCAATTGCATTTTACTGTTATGTTCTATGGGTCAGTTCACACAAGGACATGCAGTGGGTGGAAGAAAGGCTTGTATACATGTATATATTTATCCATGTATATATGTATGTATACATATATATACATATACATACACACACACACACACACACACAGAGGTTATTTACCATTCCCATTTCCATCCACCCTCTCCTAGCACTTCCAGTCCTACAAGGTTTGTCTGTACATGACTCCTTCCCATGTGGTAAGCCTGTGACTCCTGCTCGATTTATTCAGTGGTGTTACCATATAATTTACTATCATCTAAGCAGCTGCAGCGTAAAACAAGGCTGCCATGCACCAAAGGCTTGGTTGTCATGTTCAGAGCCACCCAGCATCATAAGTTTCATTGCCACCACTGTCCTGAAACCACGCATGCCCACATAGCTATTCCCAGTGGAGTCTGCATCCTGCTGCCTTTGCTCTGGGAGGGATTTTGCTGCTGTAGCCTGGGTATCAGGTGCCTCATCTCTTCAGGGATCACCAGGCTGCCCACCCAGCTTAGTGTCACCACTGCTGCTTCTGCAGCTTCTCCGTTGCTCCCCCTCTTTTGGCAGAAGACAAGCCCTTGCAAGGAGCAATTGCGACTGCCTGGCCCTATGCTTGGCATAGCTAGTCCCGGGCAAAGCACCCTTTTGCCTTTGACACTCTTCTCTTGGCTGTTTGCCCTGCCAGCTCAGCCCCTGTGTTTTGTGGATCCATCTTATGCTCCATTTTCTACCTGGTACCTGACAGTGTTAATCCTACTGGCGTATGTGTCAGCCCTTGTCAGAGCAGCACATCAGGGAGGCCAGCTTTCAAAAAACACGCTGTCACTTGCTTGATTACAGTCCCTACCTGTATCTACACTCCTTCTCAGCCTTCATGAGAATCACAGCCAGTTGCCCCGGCCCTTCCTCCCAAACTCCACCTCAAACGCTGGCATTTCGAAAACAACCAGTGCATGCAGAGGACAAGGAAGGAGGAGGAGGCAGAAGGGAAAGCTTCTTCAATCTGCCACATCATAGGGAGGAAAAACCTTCTTGGCCCAGGCCTCCCCGGGGGGACCAGATCTGCAGATTGATTGCATTTTGCATAACATATGCAAAAGTGTTTTTTCCCCCCCATTAACTCCTGGAAGTACAGCTATTCTTCCCCTCGCCTCTTATGTATCCCCTCAGTCCTTGCCCCAACTGCCCCAGCCCCTTCCCCACGCTCTTGCTCCATACATCCTACCCCAGCCTCCTGCCTCTTCGCCCATCACTCTCTCCAGGCACCTTTTGCAGAGTGCGGGCAGCAGGGCAGGCACCTAACCTTGTCCTGCATGATGTCTTGGATCAAAGAATTAGCATCCTGGTTTTAATCTCACTCGCATCCCGGGCAGCTCCATGCATAAGCGGGCAGGGATGGAAGTGGCAGATATTTTCCTACCTTCAGGGCACAGACAGAAGCCAGACATGGCAGCCGTCTTCAACACAAGCCAATTTACAACACATGTAACAATAAGCGATGCTCAAATTATGATAAATACCCCAAGAGATGGGCACCACGGGGTCTGCTGAGCTGACAGCAAGTTTGGTGCAGTGCAGCTCACTAACTAAATGGGCCAGATTTCAGAGAGCAGAAGAGTGATTTTCAGAAGCATTAGCCTAATCTCACCCCCACTGAGATCAGTAGGAGTTTTGCCAGCAACTGCACTGTTAGCATAGTTAGGTCAGTCCCAAACAGCCTCAGTCCTGCCCTTAAATTTGCACACTGCTGATTTTACTGCATTTCACGAAACCGAGAATTTGACTCATCCCAGCACTGCACTCCAGTTGGCTGCTGATCACGCAGACTGCCTTTACATTAACTCATTTCTGTCCGTGACTGTCTAGGTCAACCAAAAAATGTAAAGGTGGAAGGTGAAATAGTCCCAAGTGACTGGAGTGTCATCCTCAATATGGCAGACACCTCCTGAGAAAAAGGGACACTGACCATATCAGGCATAAAACAGAGTCTTGCCTTTGGGCTAGGACTCTTCCATTTAAGAGGTGGGGTTAAATGGCCTACACTGTCTTGAGGTTCAGTCTCCAGGATCTACAGTTCCTCTGAGAACCCTCTGGATTTGCACTCACAGCGCAGGTCCACCTGGGACGCCTGGCTGATTCGGACTGACCAGGAATCCATCCATCTTACACAATTCTCAGGGCATCTCTGGTCCCTGGCAAGTATGTTTCGATCTTCCCACAATACTTTTACACCTTCTGAGTTCCTATTCTCCCTCTTTCCTGCATATGTTGATCCCTATTTACATGCTAGCAAACAAACAGAGAACTAGGAATTTAAATCTGCTTAAAGAAACAAACTGTGCCTTAAAGAGCACTGAAGTCAGGAACTCCATCCTAGTTTGGACCTCATTTAAACTGAGCCAGCTACCTCCTGGCTAGCTTCTCCCATTCCATTCAGCTTTTTGCCTACCTGTGATGCACAACTACCTCCATGCACTGAAAGAAACACACTCATTTTCAGTTACCTTTTATGTCAGCTAGCATAAAAAAATAAATAAATAAAAAAGCAGCTAGGACTTTGCAACCAACTAGCTCTCCCTACCCCTCAGAAAGTGTTCTGCAGCTTTGCCCAGTGAAAGCTGCCGGTCCAGAGCCTGCCTCTTCCTACAGCCCCATGAGCCAACCTCAAGGCACCTATTACCTGAGCTTGTTTGACAAAACAAAAGCAGTTGCAGCGTTTCATCAAAGCATAAATACAGCATGTTGCTGGCTTCTTTCCTCTTCTTCAACAGCATTAAAGGAAGGCTGAATCAGCTGATGCAGCATTCCTCACAGCTTTATCAGAAAAATATGCTCATATTTTAAGAGTGAGGTTATGGACATGACCAAGGTTGCTAAGTATTGAATTAACCTTCCCAGACCAGTTTCTCAAGCTCTGTTTGAAAGAACCCTGTTGCACTGCTTTTCTGCCTTCATTCAGCAAATTAAGATTTCCTCCCCTTCCAAGTATTAATGCCTTGCTATACCGAAATGACTCACCTACAATAAACCATTTCAGGTATTTGCCAGCAAAAGACTCTCCAGGTATTTTAATATAAATGACCTGTAAAGAGTGCAAAAGGCTCGATGGTTTCCTTTGACAATAACACAAGTCAGAGTCCTCCAAACGCAGAGCTCTGTATTTTAACAAGATACCTCCAGAGTACAATTTCCCCTGCATGAAGACAGGCCCCTGAGGAGGCCCGTTTTCTCTAAAAACGTGCAGATAACCTCCCATTTGGATTTGACTGCACATTCTACGCCCCGGCTTGGAACGAAAGGTGACTGGAAGATGCATACATGTGATACAAGAGAGAGCTGTTGTCCCCTCTCCCCCCACCAAGAGTCCACAAGGGAAACATCCGTGTGTAGTACATACTGCAGCTTGTTTCTCGTTGTTCGTGCTCAAGGAGATTAAAAACAATCCAAGCGTTGCTTCTGCTGCCCATCGATCCTACTGCCTCAGGCTTTTGGATGAACTTTAGTCTGTGTTCCTTCCTGCAGAATACGACGTAGTGGGCTACCATAACAAAAGCCAGCTGTCGTGCAAACCCATAGATGTGCTTCAGACGGGGAAGAGCATTTGTGAGGGATACGCTGGGCTCTTTGAGCAAATGTGCAGGTAAATTAAGCTCAGAAACATTCAGTGCCAGAGAGAGTTAACATTCATCGTCATCTCTGCCTATTCTGTCTGCCTTTGCATTGACTAATGTGACTATAAGCAGGGCTTGGAACTTTAGCTTTCAAACCATGCTGCGGAATAATAGCAAGTCCTACAAAGGTCAATTTTGCTTCCTCCACCACCTCCCTCTCCTCTCCCCTCCCCAGCATAATTTACTTTGTGCCATCTGCTGAGCTTCGCATTGCATTAACATAATGGCAGATGAAAACACAGAGATAATTTGGTTAGAAGAGGCTAGGCTTTCCCTTTGAGTATCTGCATGCGAAGGTTAAAAGCATGGCAAGACTTAAACAACAAGGAACATAGTCTGCAACACACTACCACGTAAGAGGTAGGCAACGTCCCAGAAGGAGCTTTCCCAAACCCTCCGTAAATGCCTTTTCCCTCCACTACAGAGCTGCTGTACTGATACTGCCTGACGCTTACCTCAGTGCTTTCAGCAGTCAGTCTCTTCACAGTTGAGGTCAACACTTTAATTCCCGTTTTATAGATGCATCAGAATTTAGTGACTAAAATCCGTTCCTCTGCCTACAAAAAACTTTTGACTTCACAGGGGATTAATTGCAGAAATGAGCAGAATTTACCCCACAAAGGAAAGAAAGTCAGGCTTAATAATTACAAGTCCATTTCAAATATGAGGCAGCTCATTCCTTGGCAGAAAGCACAAATGCTTTTCATACGAATGTAGCGCAAATTGCTTCTCCCTCACATTTCTCCAACCCCAGTAGAGAAATGAGATAGCTGTTGTGTAAGGCAAACCAAGTGTCACAGCAGGGAACAGTATCTCACTTCTCACAGCAGTACGTAATAGGTTGGCTTAGAAGAGCGGTGAAGACCGGCAATGAAGGGGCCTGTTACGTTTGGGACCAGCCGTACCTAACAGGGTTGTCTAAAAGCAGAAGACTGGATCTGACGGCTCAGAGACACAAAATTGGAGGGGGCCTCCAACTAACAGAAATTAGTTCTGTACTTCCCTAAGAGCATGCGCCTGCAAGCTGGCTCTCGCCGAGTATCCCTCCTTTCCCTTCTCAGCAGACCAGCTTCCATTTACGAGTTACCTTTGGAAACGAAAAACACACACATCCCAGTTATTAAGTGGCATGTTTCAGTAATGATTGGCTTTCCACACCATCCAGAAAGACTTGGGGAGAGTTTCCACCATTAAAGAAACAAAATTTACAGAGAAAAGGCTACATACATATTTTTAAAAATATTGTGCCAGCTGCTAACGCAGTAAACCCTTTCAGCCAACACAGTATCTCATGATATCTGATCTTGTGTTCTGAAGAGCAGAATTAAGAAATAGGATGATCAAGTATGAATTTATAACTGCATCTTAGGAAACAGCAATTAGAAAAATTGAGAGAAATTAGCATCTGTTCATTAAAGAGCATATGCTTAGCTCATTTATAACAAATGATCTTTCTAAAAATGCCTTTTACTATTTAAAAACTCTGCTCATTTACTCTCCTTAATTCCTCAGTTGCAGGTTGATTATTCATTTTGTCATTCAGAAAACCTCACAGTCATCCACTCCTATTATTTTTGCCAAAAAAAAAGCTAAATGTTTATCCCATAGACTCCGCTACTGAAAAAAAAAAACTATAACCAAAGACATCTCTTTCTCACAAGAGGATCTCCTCATCATTTCTTCTTGCACACAGTTCAAGTCTTATGCTGAGTCTAAGCATAAAGACTGGAGGCAAAGAGCAGCCTTCCTATTTAAAGGTTTATGTTTTTGTTTTTTGTTTTTTTTCCCCTAGCACGTGTTACAGCAACTTTAACAAACAGCCCAATTTGCCAGTCACCAGGAGCCCCCCAAAGGTCCTGCTGAAGTCAATGGTTGACACTGATTGAGTCCTAATTGTTTCAGTGCCAGCACAGAGTTCCTGCTGTAAACAGGACGCTGTCACCTCTGACCACCACACTGGCAGCCAAATTTCTTCTGATTAGCTCAGAGGCCTGTCATACAGGAAAGGTGGGCATTTATAATGGGAAGTTAGTCACAAAGCATCAGTTTCCAAATGTCAGCCATAACAGAAATGAATGTAAACAAGTTTTGGACCAATATTTTAGGAGCATTTGCCAAAAACTGTCTTCTCAACTGACAACCAAACTCTAGGAGGTAGCCTGGCTGAGTGAATCCGGGAGAGTAAATGTGTTAATTCAACTTCAGGCAAACCTAGTATAGACGCAGAGAGAAACTCACTTACAGAGTCAGCAGGGAAGGCAAAACAATCATTTGCACTTCAGGCGTTTCAGCACAATCTTCAGCAGCCGAACTGACTGCAGTTCCTATGGTGGATCTGGCCACTAAGCAGCTCCTTATTTAGAATTAGTCTGCAAATAATCCAGATTTCACCTCATCTTGCTTTTCACCTTTTCTATAACGAATAACTGCCCCTTTCCTCTCAGGCACAGGAGTGCTCAAGTACCTACCACAAGTATAAACCATTCTGTCTCGCTCTGGAGAAGCCATAGGTGCTGCTTCTTTAGATGAAAGCAAAGTCAAACCCAAAATCAAAGGGAAGAAGCTGCCACTGAATTTTAAAGTGACACTTCCAACAGTATCCAGATTATTTCCTACTCATCTTCCTGCACTAAGCAGATGTTTACAGCTGTTTCTTAAATCAGTTGTTCTCGTCCACCACATACTTAGGTCATCTTCTATCATTATATCGCCCATTTTAAGCATTGCTGTAGATCTCAGTCCTCCATCTGCCTGGTTAATTTATCTGTATAAAAGTAATTTAGATAACAGACATTATCACTCTTCTCATCAATACAGGATTGCTCTTCCAAGGATGTTTTTAGGCTGGTTTTTGTTTAACTACTATTAAAGAGCCCATTAGTAAGATGCTCTAATCTTTCTCTGGGGAACTCTGAACACATCCAAGCACAAAACACTGTCGCAGCTTCGCTAACTTCCACTTCAAGTGAGAGCAGGGAGAACTAAGGGCAGAACTTGGCCCTTAATATTTAACATTCTGTTTGAATATGCCAGCAACGAGAATGTCTCGTGGAGCCTGGAAGGATTAGATGCCAGTCCCCACGGAATTAGTGAGAATTTGGTGCTTACCTCCCACTAGGCCGCTTTCAAACTCCTAGGATCAAATCTTCCTTAAAGCTCCTGGGCCAGCTCCTGATCTCAGTTACGTCGTGTAAATCCAAGCTCTCACCAGTCACGTCAGTGGAGTTGCTCCAGATTTACTGCCCAGCTCCATATTAGAATTTGGCTCGTGAGCGACTGAGGGCTGGCAAAGACTTGACGGATGACCCACGATACCAGGTTTCTCAATGGAATTCCTTCCAGTCTTGCCATATTCATTTTGAATTCCTCCTGTGACAGGCTGTGCCTCACTATCCCTGCGTAAGAGTCTGTTCCGTGCTACACTAGAGCACCGATTTGCATGTTCCCTACTACAGACTCCTTCAAGTTCTGCACTAGCCGTCTTCAGTAGGAACATTGCACTGCCATGTCTCCCCTCTCGGTGTACCTTTGCCTTCTCTGCAGGCTGCCTAATTTGAGCTCCCAGTTAATGCCTGATCAGCTCTTTGCAGCTGTGATCCTGTTTTTGACCCTCTTTCTCAGAGAAGGAGTATCAAATAACTAAACAACACAAAGACTTCCAGGCCTGAGTTTAGTACAACCGTACGCAAAGCTGATGCGACCATCTTCCCTTTAAACCAGCATCTTCATGGAAAATGAGGTATTCCCTACGAACCCTACTGCACTGCCAGTTCCCAGTCAGTGTCTCAGTTATGAGCCCTAGACGTCTTGAAGGTGTCTGACACTAGCCAAGCATCTGTCCATCACTTCACAGCATGCTACTTATCTTTCCCATACGTATCACTTTTCTTCGCACTGAGGTTAAACGCACATTTTGCAGATAAACTTGCTCATGAAGTATGCACAGTTTATTACTTAAGATAGCTGCTCCATTTAACATACTTTTCAACGAAGCAGAAAACAAATCAGTACCATCCTACACAAAACAATCCTCCAAGTGAAGCAAGTTTAAACCAATGCTGAAATAAGATGCCAACATTAGAATCCATTGCATTCAGTGGCAGAAAGTTTATTAACATATTGCTTGTTTAAATCCTATTTACATATCAAGAGACATTCATTATAAGAAAATAATGAGACTTTCTTTAATCATCTGGACTCTGGGAAAACACAAGCTCACTCTTTAAGGAAAGAGAAACAGCATCTACAATCCAGTGAGGTCTCAGATTTTAGTGACTAGTGTCAAACATCTGGGCTCGCTATTTCAGGGAGAACACAAGCATGCACAAACACACTTTCATTTTATAATTACATGGGCTAATTGTGGACAGCGTCAAAGGGACTCCTCTGAGTGACAAGATGGAAAGCAATTTAGCACATGTTGTCATCTTCCTCCAGAAATGTTGAACTGAAGCCTGATGCATCAGGCAAAAGGGAGGGAAGATTCAAAACATGGAAGAGAAAGGCCCCTTCCTTCAAAGGGACGCTCTGTCCGAGCACCTGTGCAAAGACTACGAGGAAAAAAAAAAGTGGCCCCTATACAATGTCAGGACAAGATCAACACCCTTGGGCATCATTGCCTTGAGCTCTTGTCACCTGCCCACCCCGACAGCCAGAAAGCCACAGTCTCTACTTGATGTCACTAGTCAAAGGGGAGGACTTGACCGTCTGCAGAAGGCTGAGGAGATTCTGCTATGCTGAAGGGAGAGCCATCGGCTTGTCACAGATGCAATGTGCCCAGAGTTTTACACCCTGGACAGTGCAGACGTGCCAACATACTGGTATAGGAAGGTAGTTAAAGGAACACTGTACAGAGACTGCCATATCAAGAATAGGTGTCCCAGCTAACAGGAAGATTTCCACAAATTAGAACATGGAATAACCTAGACATCTAGGACAACAGTGTTAGTAATTTGTCACCTGGGTCAAGAGTTCTAGTTTTCAAAAAGAATGACTCTTGCCTACTAAGACATTTAAAACCCCTAATTTCCAAGAAACTCAGCTACAAAGAGGCACCTAAAGAGCTTATGGACTTGGTCCCAGTTGACTATGGGATTCAAGTTCTGCAGAAGTGCTGATTTTGCTCCTCACGTCCTTCCACAGAAGTATATTAAAAGGCTTAAAATAAAAGTCTCCTGCTACATCTTACTGTTTCCTCTTAGCATTGCAGGAATCCAGTGCATGAAGCTGTCGGGATACTCTAAGGGGTGTGGGTACAAGATGGGGCAGACCTTTACAGGAGACTCTGACCATGCCTGGAATGCTGTCTATCTTGATGGAAGGTGGCATTTACTCGACAGCACCTGGGGAAGTGGCTCTGTTGATGATTCTTTCAGCAAGTTCACCTTCAGGTAAAGGATCGGTCTCTATGTTAATCCACAAACCTACCACAAAGACAAGAGGCATTACACAGTGCCAAATTTTAGGCCCCACATCAAGACCCAAAGCCTAAGCAAGGAATCCAGGCTGCCCGTACAGGGGATGGAGAGCATTTCTATAGAAAGGCAACAACCTTCAGTAGGAAGCAGCATAACTGCTAGAAGCAGACACACTTGCTTGGTGTATCACAGCTTCAGCAGGGCTAGGCACTTTATGCAAGCCTGTGCAGCACTAGATTCACAGCTGCCCAAGGGGCTGCACCACACTTAAACAACAAGCTGAGTCTTTCTCCAGGAGCCCGTGGTGGCAGAGGGTAGCATAGACACCCTGGTTTTATCCAAAAGCTCAGCTTTTGTCGCAGATATGGGAGACCAACGCTCAGGTTCCTCCTCTGCCTGGAGGATTTCAAACCCACAAAATCTCAGCACACCAAAACACTCCAACTTCCTCCTGTTGAAACCACCACCCCTCAACAGCAGCAGAACTAGCTATTTATAGTTACTCTACTTCCTTTAACCTCTTCCTTCTTGTTCCAGGTACAATGAGTTTTATTTTCTGACCCACCCAGCTCTGTTCATTAACAATCACTTCCCGGACAACAGTAACTGGCAGCTTCTTAAGCCAGCTCTGGTGCTGAAAGATTTTGAGAACAACATGCTGCACAACAGTAATTTTTACAAGCTGGGCTTGCTGGCTGCACACCCAGAGACGGGGGTCATCCAAACAGGTAACAGCCTGCAGAGGGGAACCTGCAGAGCACTTGCTCTCCGGGCAGCCCTGTGCTCTCCACGCACTGCTGCTTTAGCTGGTTATAAGTGCAATGCACCCTAGGCTCTTGGGGCAGAGGAGGGTCAAGGGGTTGCTTTGGTTCAAAGCTGCAAAAGAATTGTTATAGACCCTGGGCCCAAAAAAGTCTCAGTAAGCAACTGAGGATGGGCTACCCTATCAGGATCAGCGGTGTGGAGTTAGACATGTTGCTATTACCGTCAGCAATCTGAGATAGCCTCGGTATTAGCAACTCTAGTGAGAAAATGAAACAAAACTGTATTCCAAAAGCTTGGATGCATAAACAGGCACTTCCTTCTGCAGCTGCTCAGCTCCCCAAGTCCAGCAGCTCACTTTGGCACAGATCTCAGAATCACAGAACAGGCAAGGTTGGGAGGGACCTCTGGAGATCATCTAGTCCAACCCCCCTGCTCAAGCAGGGTCACCTAGAGCATCCAGGTGGGCTTTGAGTATCTCCAGAGAAGGGGACTCCACAACCTCTCTGGGCAACCTGTGCCAGTGCTCCGTCACTCTCACAGTGAAGAAATTCCTCCCTATGTTCAGGCAGAACTTCCTGTAGTACAGTTGGTGCCCACTGCCTCTGGTCCTGTCACATGGGACTACTGAAAAGAGTCCGGCCCCATCCCCTTGACACCCTCCCTTCTGGTACTTGTACACATTGATAAGATCCCCCCTCAGTCTTCTCTTCCCCAGGCTAAACAGCTCTCACAGCCGTTCCTCGTAGGGCAGATGCTCCAGCCCTCTGATCACCTTCATAGCCCTATGCTGGACTCCCTCCAGTAGCTCCATATCTCTCTCGTACTGGGGAGCCCAGAACAGGACGCAATACTCAAGATGAGGCCTCACTATGGCTGAGTATAGGGGCAGGATCACCTCCCTCAACCTGCTGGCAACACTCTTCCTAATGCACCCCGGGGGGCCCTTGGCCTTCTTGGCCACAAGGGCACATTGCTGGCTCATGGTCAGCATTTGCTTGTTGTCCACCAAAAGCAAGCGCCCAGCGTGGGGCTCGAACCCACGACCCTGAGATTAAGAGTCTCATGCTCTACCGACTGAGCTAGCCGGGCTGCTTAGAGAAAGCTTCTTCAGGTAGCAGCACTGAACGACAGCACATGTACTTAAAATCACTTTTCTCAAATTTTATCAGAGACACTAGTTAATTGTTTTTATGAATGCTAAGAGCACCTAGAATTAAAACTGAAAGGCAACAAGATTTTAGGACTCAGTCTTGTCTTAAAGCTGTTTGGGAGTGGACTCGTAGGAAGATTATTTCACACCTGTGCACTGCAGGGTTCTTGCACCTCTCTGAAGCTTCTTGGAGCAACTACTGGATTATAAATTGGGTCTAATCAGGTCCTGAGCACATGAACTGATGGTACTTTCAGCTACACTTCACACAGCCTTTCATGTTCTATAGGACCACAGTTCTGTTTCATTTTATTTCAGAATAGGTAAATACACGTCTCCAAAAACAAAAGCCACACTCCACCTTGCACTTTTTGAAGGATGCTTATTTAAGACAACAGTTGACAAGCTGTTATCAGTTTACTGTGAGGGAAGTGGCAATTCATTGGGACACATTAGTCTTCCTGGACAGGGCGCACATACAGAAAAATCCTATGCATTTTCTTTTTCTCTTGTATTTCATAGTAAATGGAAAAGCAGCTATATCGGTGGATTGCCGTTCTTCCATGTTATTTACATTTAAGCTGAAGGGAATACAGGAGCACGGTTTGATGACTTTGAGGAAACATGGAATGATGCTGGAAGTCTATCCCCAAAAGACAGGCAGTCACAAGCTGCAGATCTTTGCCAAATCCTCTAAAGCCTCAGAAGATGTCTACAACTGTGTGTTAGAATATGTCCTAGAGTGCAAGTCTGTGGACAAGAGCATGCGTTTCCCAAAGGACCTCCACCAGCCTGTTGGACCAAGCTGGTTCTCGGAGCGGCAAGGATTCCTGAGGCCATCACACCCTGACCCCATCATTCACACCAACGACGGGCGATGTTCTGTCACCTTCACCTTGGGCAAAGACATAAGTGTTTTGGCCTCGCTGCATTCTGATAACAGCAGCCTCACAGAGGACATGAGAAGGCGCCACATCATGCAAATCCATCGTGGGAACCAAATTGAGCTTAAGATCCATCTCCCCCACGCAGGGAACTTTGTTCTGAAAATCTATGCCAAGAAGAAGTCAGAGCCTGGCAATTATGACTACATCTTCAACTACCTCATCTCTTGCCTGAACACTGAAGTTAAGTGGCCAGCTTTCCCTCAGAGTTACAGCAAGTGGGCGGAAGGCTATGAAATCCTGGAGCCGCTCTCCAGCTTGCTGCCAGCCAATCGCAACGTTCAGTTTAAACTCAAACTGCATGGGATAGCAAAGGTGCTCGTTCAAGCTGACAACACTTATCCTCTGACCCGGAGCAGAGACGGCTTCTGGAAGGGAACCTGCAACACTTCTGGATGCACAGAGGTGTTTGTTATGGTGCACGAGAACGCTAACCACAGTTTTTACTCACATGTTCTGAAATACGAAGTTGAGATCCAGTAACACTCTCCCTTGCTCTTTCACTCTCCTGCACGAACCAACATTTTCAACATGCCTAAAACCAATATGGCTTTATGGAATTGTTAGCTATCTCCATCAAATTTGTTCATTCAACAAATGCAGAACAATAGTTGCCTGGTCTTTGCAAGACCAAGGGCTCAAAAGTTCAAAGAAACAAAATCCTCTCCATTATGGAAGGAACAGCAGTAAAAGAAATTAAATAAAACCCTACCCGTTCATCATAATACTGTCCAAACAAACATTTTGAGGAAAACAACTGAATGCCTGTCTGTAGGCCATTAATTATCAGCAGTGATTGTTGGTTTCCAACTTATGGACCATAAGAAAAGTCTTATTATGGCTACTCCAAGAGGAATCCAGCTAGTTACACAGCAGAATGAAGCACCCTATATTTTTGAGCAGCAATGTCGGACATGAGGAATTTAAGGATATTTAAATTAGGTTTCTGTTTATCTTTAGTCTAGTTGCAAAATACATCCTAGAAGAGAGAAGTGTTAGGAAGAAGATATATAATACAAAGTTTTCTTGTGCACTTCATTGTCTTACAAATTCAAGTGATATTGCAATTGACTTTTTACACTGAATCTTATATCCAATAAACAAAATTTTTACCTTTTTATATTAGTGTATTTGAATTGTAAACATTTTTCTTGCAATATTAATACTATGATCATATCTCAAGCATAGAGGTGTTTCCAAAACTAAAACCACAGCAAAATGCAAAATAAAGTTCTCAGAAATCACTCTTTATTCCAATTCGTCTGTGCAAGATTGGAGTTAATGAACATAAGAGGTTACGTGGAATAGCAGGCTGAGTAACATCATTACCATGGATAAAGTTTTGTTTGGTGTCCTAGCCTTCAAAAAAATGTACACGCATAAAAAGCAGAGATGGTCTTCTGGTGAACCTCACCTGCACTACAAGTCATAAGATCAAGCAACATTTTCATAAGAGATTCAGATGTCTGTAACTGTTAGCATGACCCAAGGGATATTATGTTAACTTGTATTTAAAATAAATCTGTTATGCTTTTGCATTCTATTTCATTGATCAAATGATATGAACTCCTCTTCACAAAGTTGCTGCATTTTCCACACAAAATACGTGTACTTTTTATACCTCTCCTCCCTGCATGATCGGGTGGTAGAAGTTATATACATGATAGTAAAGGGCTGCCCCTTACCTCCAGCAAACCCATGATCTCTGGTCCCTCTTAGGTTGTTCCCTCTATCCCAGAATCAGGCTTGAGCTCTGACTTTAAGGAAGATTTTTTTTTTTTTTTTTTAAGTGTGCAGGGTACCTGGAGCTGTGTTCAAGTAGTAGAGCTCTCAAAAACATGCAAGCTATTGGAGACACAGGTTTTAAGTATAAATAGCATTTATCAAATACTTATTCTAGAATGCTGAGAAAATAGCAATGCTTTATGGGTTTGGGGTATTTTCCTTCATACTTTGAGACAAGGAGGCTCTACACGTGACAAAAAAAGCAGGTTTTAAGTCCTTCCCAAAACAGCTAAACATCTTTGCCCTCAAAAACTGGCAGCAGCTCCCTGCAGGAGCACTGACAAGCCTTGTAGCCCAGCAGGCATCCATTCCCAGGACAGCAACACACACTGAACAGCACAGATGCAGATACCAGAAAAAAAACTCAGGGGGGTTTTGATTGCCTAGGACCTTGAAGGTGAAAGCAAGCCTTCTCTGTAAGCACAGACAGCCCTCATTTATTTTGGTCTACAGCAGAAGAGTTATTTTTTCTTTGGATCTCATTTTCAGATCAAGTAGGACACAAATTCAGTAAAGCTTTCTGTCTGCAGGCCAAGCTGATCCAGACACATACTTCACTTCTTACAATGGGGAGGGATAAGGAGACACCCCAGAGAGAGGGTATGAGAACTAAAGGAAAGTGCTTCCACATAACAGTCTCAGGGATACCAATGACTCAATCCAGTATATCATGTTCACTTACATGTCTCTCCACCTCTCCTTTAGACTGAATCTGTCTCCACCTCCAGTGTTCGATGCTTGTTCAGCCAGGTCCATGTCTTCAGAGCTGTGACTACAGTGACAGGCAACTATGACAGCTAGCTCTGTGGGTCTAGCACACAGGCTCAGCCCTCCCAAGACCCTCACCGTCCCGTATTCACAGATGCCTGGGCTCCCTTCCGCTTGGCAGCCATTGTAAAGCCTCTCCACCCACCTGCACAGGTATAAATACAGCCCAAGCTCCACTACCTCAAAAACTTCCATTGGAAAGGTCTCTGTGTGCTGTATTTCTGTCTCAAGATGGCAAGATAAGATTTATTCCACAGGAGTAGGGAGGACAGTACATACACTATATAGCCCTGCACCTAGTAAAAGTCTCAGGGAGCGTTCCCTCCTCCTCATACAGGTACGTGAGTTTTGTACTTTTGTGCAGTGATGCACTGTGTACAAGCCCATATAACCATTTCATAAAATCAGGAAGGTTGGGAGAGACCTCTGGAGATCATCTAGTCCAACCCCCCTGCTCAGCAGGGTCACCTAGAGCATGTTAGACAGAGTTGCATCCAGGTGGGCTTTGAAGATCTCCAGAGAAGGGGACTCCACAACCTCTCTGGGCAACCTGCTCCAGTGCTCCGTCCCTCTCACAGGGAAGACATTCCTCCTCACGTTCAGGTGGAACTTCCTGTGGTGCAGTTTTGGCCCATTGCCTCTTGTCCTGTCGCATGGGGCAACTGAAAAGCGTTTGTCCCCATCCCCTTGACACCCTCCCTTCACATACTTAGACACATTGATAAGATCCCCCCTCAGTCTTCCCTTCCCCAGGCTGAAGAGGCCCAGCTCTCACAGCCGTTCCTCAGAGGGCAGGTGCTCCAGCCCTCTGATCATCTTCGTAGCCCTACGCTGGGCTCTCTCCAGTAGTTCCATGTATCTCTCAACCCCTCAAAGTAAAGAGTGACCCAATATGCTGTCACATCACACCCACAGAAGAGCATCTGCCTCTCACTAAAGGCAGGCAAAGTCTGCAATAGCTTTCTACTTTCGAGATGCCCAGCTGGTGCTCACAGAAGCACTGCACACGGATTTCCAGATTTTTGTTTCAAACAGAAAGCAAACATCTGGCTCAGCCCAGCAAGCGTGTAAGAAATCCTTTGGTGTTATTGAAAGGATGAGTTCAAAGACACAAAAACCCTTCTCCCGCTTCATTAATTATAAAGCTGCCAGGACCAGGCGATTATTCCAAGGGATGCCTGACACTGCAAAGGCAGAGGAGACTGCCTGAGAAACCCTGCAGCCCCAGATAAAAGCACCTCAGATGTCTGTACATGCTGTGACATCTCCCTCAGGGATAAACAAGTCTTTCTCCTCCCCTTCATAAAAAATGCACATTCTTGAGCGTAGCTGAGACTAACACCAGGAGAGTATCTCTGGAACCGACTCCTCAGTTATCCCCAGACTATCGGCCCTCCCATTCCAGTCCGAGTTCTCCTTCGGCACACACTGGGGCTCAACAGCTTTCATAATCTCTGCACCATTGATAGGAGCAGTTATTGAGCACTATGAATTCAGAGCACTCGGTGTGTTTTGAAAACATCCCCTTTCTCAATAAAGGTAAACTGAAAATCTCCATCTCTGGCAAGCGTCTCTCAGCACTTCCACCTACCCACTAGTTAACTGCCTCACCAGTGGCATAGAGACAAGTGTATCTGATGGGATACTAATGGTATTTCCATGCTGGCTGTAAGGAAGGCATGCACTCAAAAATGAGTGCTGCAGTAAGATCAGGCAACTGTTTAACTCACTGTACTGGTTGCTAAGCCTCTGTCCTCCTCCTCTGTTGTCCATGCACAGAAACTCCAGAAACACACCTATTAATGAGTGGGAGGGAGAAGGAAAAAAAAAGATTTTTTTTCCTCCAGTAGTCTCTGGCCCTTTCAGAATGCTTTCCAGACATTCTCGCATTGCCTCAACAGCTCATATAACCAGTCAGCACTTAGAAGACCTTTTCAAATTGCTTCCATCAGAGTAGAGGCTGCTTGTGAGGTAGATACAGTCTCCAGCACATTTCTCCTTGCCAAGAATCCCATAATCTTCTAATCCCCTTCCTGGGAATATATAAGTAAGGCTAGCTTTAAAAAAATAGTTTTTAGCCGCATCTGCTTCCCAGGAACTCTATCCCACTATTTCCACCTCAAAGCCAAAAGACTTTGTCTCCTCCACACAGGGCTTACCATAGACAATACTGTAACCTTCTGTTTTAAGTCAGGTATCCACTCAGTCCCATAGCTTACTTTCTGGTCAGACTTTTCTATACAGAATTTACTGCCCCAGGCAATAGCCTATGTTTCTAACTCTTACTGAATGAGTGTAACTGCCCCTTCTATCATGCCTGAAAAAGGCTGTGTAATACACTCACCTGCTTAGCCAAGCCAGCGATTATCCACATAAAAGACCTTCCTTGCGATAGCCAGTAACGTCTGTCTTCGCAACATTACTAACAGCTTCCCAGGTTGATCTTCTCCCTGCTAGAAATCAGTAGTTCTTCAGGACACAACGGTTTGCTCTTCCCCAGGAAGCAACAGGAATTCCTCCCTCTCTGAATTATTTTTCACTTAAGGAAATACAAAGAAAATGACACCAGGAAGCACAGAGATCTTCATCTAGAATACTAGAGGGGTTTCTAGTTCTAAAAAAAACCCAAACATAAAGACACTTAAAGAAGTCAGCCCACAAGAAAGTACGCATATTTTCAGAAAGAAAAACTTCTACGAAGTGCACTATTTAAAATGTATGTATTTTTCTGGACCTTCATCTAAATATTTTTCCCAATCTTTAAGAAAATGGAAGGGGCTGCAGCAGAGCAAAAGAGATGGTACATTTCCATGGGGGGAAGGGGAAGAGACCGTAACTGCAATTTGGACAGACAGCTCCCCTGCTGCAAATTTTACTCTTTACATCACTTTAGATCAAATACCTACAGTTTACTCCCTCAATGGAGCTGTTTACTACATGCATTAGAGATTAATAAATACTGTAGGATTACAGCTGCTAATTGAACAAACAGATCATCTTCAGTTTCACTCCTCACTTCTGACAATATTGTCAAATATCCCTAAAAGCAGCGATTAGGGAAGCAAACCTTACTGATGAGCCAAAGTGGTGTCTAAATTTCTGAAAGCAATGCATGATGTAACTCTCAGTAACTTAACAAGTCTTCAAGAAATATAAAACAGTTCACATGGCACATCCAAAAGGTATCATTAAAAAAATGGTATTGCTGTCACAGCTGAAGAACATGAGGAATCCGTAAGAGCTCTGGATTACTGCACACTCAGTAGATCTGCAGATTCACACGGGAAAGAAAAACGATAGTTTGTTCTATATTGCTGTTCAGTTTTTGTCAGAACACCTCATGACCAACAAGTCTTTAATCGAGCACTGGATATTTAAGGTGGATGTTCCAAAAACACTTAGTGGAGGGCAGCTCTGAATAGAAGCTGAGGCCAACGCTGACTATTTGCAAAATCTATGACCATAGTTAATCCCCAGCTGTGGGCAGCTGAATGCCTCATCACAAGAAGTGCATATTGAGAATCTAGAATGCATTTGAAGTTCTTATCCTCATTCAGAGAGCTCCAGAAGAAATCCAAAATGAAAGGATGTGTTGATATAGAGGCCAGGATTCAGGAGTCCCCCACATTTTACAACTCCAAAATGCAGAACTACATGACAAAGTACAGTCCTCTTTTTGTGGCATGATACTGAGGCTGCAGTTTACCAACAGGCATCACATCACCACCACCTTTGCCGAACAAAGCAGGTCAGCCCAATCTAATGGTTGCTTCTTGCGTGTCTATCTTGCTTTTGAATTCCTGCTTCTTATCAGCATTAAACTGCTCTAGGGCAAGGTGAAGGCGAGGAAAAGGACAGGAAATTTCAACTCAGACACAGACAAGGAATGTCTCCATGCCTGAATTTGCCTGTATAGAGGCTGCAAGGCACAGCCACAGGAAGAGCTGCAGAATCCCACTTGGAGAAAGGCAAATCCCTTGGAAATGGGTTCAGATCCCAAAAAAGTATGTTAAGACAGCTGTTCAACTCCATGAAATAATGTCTGAGACACTGACTAGATTCAAATCAGGCCAATACCAACTTACGCAGTAGCTTTAAGTACAGCTGGCATACAGCTGAATCTCCCTTGGGTGCAGTTCCCTGCCCATTCAATTTCATTTTCAGTTCCAACTACTCCTCTTTTATAATAGCTGTGACCACAGTCAGAATTCAGCCATCCATTCCTCAGGTACTTTGCTGTACTTCACGCAACGGGTAAGCAAGATGAAGCACCTAGAGACTGTACAAACAGTAAATGGGAGAAGCTGCAAGATGAACCAGGAGATATTAAGAAATTCTACTATGGAGGGGGGGAACTGGGGAAAATACAGCTGGCCTAAAGGAAGAGGAATCATACACTTTGTCTTCTCGAGAATGTAACTACTCTTGAAGGGAAAGGATAGAAAAAGTGCCAAAGTTCCTGATGAGAAGGCAACACAGGCCACAAGAGTTTTACTCTTTATCTTTGTAGGAAAAAGCAAAGGAGTCTTTCCCCCCCCCTTTTTTTTTATTTCAATGCTTTTACATGTATAAAATATAGTATAAATACTTTACATTAAAATTAGCAAATAGTTTGCTTCTAAAAATACCACAATCTTTGTGAGTCAGTGCACAAACACACTTCTCTGATGCAGCTTTCTGACCCACAAGTCAACTAAAGCATTTAAGGTAGAAGTACAGTTCCACTAGTGTAATAATCTCCATCAGATCAAACAGGTTAGAAAAGAGTTTCCTTTCCTTGATACCCAGCCTGCTGGTTCAGCTCAAAGTGGGAGCTAAGGTCTCTCACCCAAGCTCCGAGGGCAGTTAGTTCATGGGTACCTCCCCCTTCACACTTTAAAATCATTCAAGTAAACTAACTTTCAAATTCAATGACTCTGGGGGGAAAAAAAACCCAAAACAAACAAACAAAAAATTACTCCTGATGTCCAAACTGCTTCACTGTCTTTTCACTCTCTTTCTTCAGTTCCTCAATGTGAGAATCCAGGCGTTTCAGGATGTGCTGGGATCTTAGTTCTTCCTCTTCCAGGTATCTTGCAGCTATCGATCCAACTGAAGCTGTAGGCAGTGGGCACTAAAGAGAAATGGAGATATTAACAGGGCTGATGAGCAGAGAAAACTCCATCAAGAAGCTTCAAAATACATTCTGCCATTAAAGCATCAGGGACAAAACAATAGATGAAGCTGAATCTAGAGAGACTGCGGGCATTTTCTTTCAACACACCTGAGAAGCAATGCAAGCATCAGCAGCATGATACTACTTTCACCTTCATGATCTACAACCATAAAGGTTAGTTAAAATCACTAACATTTTCAAAGGGCAAGAATAATGACATGATTAATACTTCTCGAAGAAAAATCCTGCCAGCACCAGACAAGAGTTTCAAAAGCACATATATTGGAAGATATCAAGTAAAACCACCTTTAGAAGTTGTGCTTGGGAGTCCCTCTCAGGACTATGCCAGCCAGCTACTTTGCAGAATGGCTGTCAACAACAAAAAGACAGTAAGATTCCGCGGTTGTCTCCAACATTATAGAAATTTATAAAATTTATATATAGAAGTAGATATCTAGTATTCTTTTGTTCCAAGTTTCACAATCAAGTACACCAGTGATCAGCAAAACAGGCAAGTAAACATGCTTCCAAAGGGCTGCCGTGTCATTTCTATCCTACTTGGTCAGACTAGGCAAACAGTCTCACGCTTGTATCACAGATAATCGTCCCTCTCAGTAGTCTCCTACAAACAAAGGAAACCTCCTCGTCTTTGCCAAAGCTACAGTGGGTAAAGCCACTACCCCCTACGCAAGTCTTCCATTCCAGTGGAAAAAGTGAAAGCGCTACCAAACTGGACTAGCACCGAGGATGTCTCTGCTTTCTTCTATACCCTTCCTCTTTCTGAAATAACAGGTTTATGCTACACTCGCATGTGTGAAGTACAAACTGAACTCCCATTACAGCCCACTGAATGCCACTTCAATTCAGTTAGTCGATAAATTACTCTAGAATCTTTCCCTTGCAGACAAAAGCTACTCCCACTACTCACGTGGTTCTGAACACCCACAGCTTCTGAACTTATAAGAACAATATTGTAATTAAACTTAATTTAAGAGTAGATGAAGAGAAGCTTCCTGCACAGGAGCTGGCAGGTGAATTACACCGTTACTAAGGAGCCGCTTTGCATTACAGAAAACTGGTGTCAGCCTCTGGGCAAGAAAACGGAACTGGTCGTTTCCAGGTTCTGGAGTTTCGTGGTTTTCTGGATTTCTACCAACCCACAGGAATACAGGGAAGTGGAAAAAAGGTTGCAGAAAACAAGCAATTCTCCCTCAACCCTTTATCGCCCACTGATGAGGTCTGTCCTCTCTTAATGCTAAGGCTACTGATTTAAAGGCACAGGAGCCTGACTATGAGCAGGGAGTCCCTGTCAGCGTTAGGAGAAATATTAGCCTGCATTTCCTCAGAAACCTTTTTTCTGCCACTCAGACCACACAGAAGACAAAGCAATGCATTCTCTTATACTAAATATCAAGTCCTAGAGCTTCTTGGGCCCTGAAGCAGAACTGTTAGCACTTGGCTTCCAGCCTCGCCATCTGAAGAGCTTCCATTTAGAACACGTCCACGCTCCTAAAATCCATTTTCTGGACACGTCCACAAGTGCCTTTAGCCTTGAAAGGATCAACACCTACTTTTGGCAGTAAGCCTCATCAAGAGCTACAAACCTGCCAAGCCTCTATTTATCTGCATATCAGCCTGGGAGGCTAGTCTGGGCTCCCCACAAAATGAAAAATAGCTCCTGTCACTGCTTACAACACAACCAGAGGAAAAAAATTTTGAAGACTGCTAGTATCTGGCTGTGTAGACTAGGGACTAGTACCCTGGATTCTCCTGTCCCTGAGCCACCGCAGCCCAGCAGTCTGACTTGGTACATAACACATTCTAGTGTACATTTAGTTTCAGCTTCCCTCTTATATTCCCCCTCACCCTTCCCTGCTCAAGTCAGTGTACAGCCTGGGAACTCCAATGGGTACTAGGTAATATGGGTTTAAACCTCTCAAGCAAGAAGTGAGTCCAAGTTCCCTGCATCTTGGACAAGTGCTTCAACTGCTAAGTAAGAGGACCAAGAAGGCACCAAGACTACTCCCTACTAAAAAAGTATGATCACTGATTGGAAAAAAAAGGGTTTCAACTACCTTCCAGAAAAACTCCGGATTGTAATTTTTCAGTCAATAACCTCCACTTCCACTGAATGAACCGCTGATTTCAGGCTTTCCCCATCAGCTAGCACAAGTGGCTCTCTAGGTTCAGTGTGCTGATCACCACAGTTCCATTCAGAGGAGACAAACTCACCCCATGCATTAAACAGGGAACGTAGACAGGCAGCACCAGGCTCAAGATTCCCCCAGAAACTGTATGTTAAAATACTCACCACTCTACACCCTGTTTTGGTTTCTGAGCCTCTGCTACAGACCCAACCCAAAAGCCCAAGTGGCATTTTGAAGCGACAGAAACAGCTCACGGTAGACATGGATGCACAGCTCCAGTCTGGAGAGAACTATGACAGCTTGAACCATCTCATATTGAACCTCTGGAATTAGTTTAGCAGTTACACCAAACAGGAACACTTTACCCTCAGAGAGTTTTTCAAGAATAATCCACCCAAGAAGGGTTTTCTCCCTGATTTAGGTCTGATCTGTAAAAACACATGCCATAGGGCCAGACTGTAGATTCAAAAACCTGGTTCTTTTTGCCAGATGAGAATTCAGCTGTATCAGCAGCCACTGAGGAGCAACCATCAACTTCTGTACAACTGCTTACCAAAGGCATAGATTCTCTCTGAAGATTTGAGACAGACTGCCTAGATGCTTCATCAGTGAAGCTTGTGTTTCCATCCAGCACAAGAAGCAAAGAATCTTCTCCTAGCAGGGCAGCAGAAGCAAGAGATTCCACACAGTTCTTCTGGCTGATCTGGGCAAGTGGTTCACGAGTCTCGGTGGTCACACCACCCACTTCAGTAGGCAGAGGCTGCACTTTCCACCTCTGGGGCTCCCCTTGATGACGCTGGATAGTTCTGTCCGGCTTGTGATGCATTTTTTCTGCTTGTTCCTCACATTTGTACTGTGCTTCCCGAGTTGTCCTGGAAGGTAGGTTTGAAAGCACAACTGTTTGACATGTAGCAACTGAACTGCAGCAAGAACTCGCACAGAGAGAACAATTAACATACAGTTTACTGATGGCCCTGGCAATCCAAACTCCCAGATGAATATACAGTCCCCAGGGAACGTTCATCCACTATCCTACTATTGTGGATATAAAAAATTACAATTCGTTGCACATCCTGTTACTGCAACGGAAAGAAGAATGGCCACCTGGGTCAAATCCAATTCCTTCACCAAAACCAGTGGATACTGCTTCTCTGTCTAGGATAGCAGCGGTCAAAGGCTAGCCGGCTTCGCAGAATGCAAAACAACTGAGACTAAATGCTAGTGCACTACATAAGCCACAAAAGGAGATCCAAAACAGCCCTCTGTGTTCTCCCATACCCACTGTGTGCCGGGGATAAAAGCTGTACACAAAGCACATGGCATTAGAAACCCACACATCCACCTGCCTTCTATTCGCTTTCCTAAAAGGGAAGCACCATTTTTGGGGCACACAACACTCACCGGGATTGTACAGCCCTAGTCTCAGGCTCTTCACTTTGTATCTGCTGAGCAATGACCTCAGGTTCATCCTGGCAGACCGGAGTAGAGTGCTGCAGTTTTGCTCTAGCCTCTGCTAGATCCTTCTGCAATTGCTGGTTTTCAGATTTTAATTTATTTAGTTCAACAGCATAGCCTTCTCTGAGAGCTCTTAGGGTGACATCTTTTCCCTAAGAGAGGGCAAAAAGCTAAAGTCAAAACTTCTGTTTTGCAAGACACCATAGGGAAATCCAGAGCAGAGGTTGGCAAGCAACTCCTTAAAGCATAGCTCGTATCCACTGGCAAAATTTTCAAGACTTTTATAATAGCAAATCAATTATATGGCTTTTGGGGCCAAATCCATAGAGACTGTGCTAATTTGCCCAGCAAGTCACCCTCATCATTAGATGTTTTTGAAAACAGTCAGAAAAACATAGACCAAGAATAACTCAGATGTATCTGTTTCTGGCCCTGGGATAATGAGCTGCACGAGATGACCTCAAGCTCTCTTCCAGTCTTATATTCCAGGATTTTCTCATATCACTAGGGGGAAGCCTCACAGCCAAAACTGGGAATACTTGGGTGACACTCAAAGTGTCCAAGTCTGAACAACTCTCCAGATGCATTTTCAGAGGTTCCACCAGATACCTCCCATGGATGCACAGAAACACATGCTCCAGTGGCTTAGCTGTTGATGAGAAGTAACCACTCCTAGTGAGAAACTAAATTTCATCTGACCTAGCAACAAAGCTGCTTGCAAGGACAATTCCCGGTCCCCTCATGCCAATTACAAAAGGCCTGGCATAATAACTACCAAAGACTGTGCACTCATTTTCCCAACTGGGATGACCCATAACCCTTTAGAAATATTCTGCCTTAGCAAAAAATACTGACACAGGAGGCTCCTCTACATTCAAAGAGCTGTTCCTCAATATTGTTTTTTTTGAGACAAACTTGCCCTAGAATTACCCACATGAACAATATACGCCATTGCCCAATTACTGTTTCTATGTCTCCCCTTCCCGAACTGATAGGTTATAGCATGTAAAAGTCCAGTACTATTTAAATTATGAAACTAACAGGGCTGATGAAGAGAATAGTTTCAGAAGCACTTACATAAGTAACTCTGCTGGCAGACCCGAGAGGAACATTAGTGTTTTGTTAATACCACAAAGGCAGAGGAAACAGAGATGGCAGACTATACAGGGAGACAAATGGTTGGTTACCACTTTTAGAGCTGTATCAAAGCATGCTTATTTACAGTCTGTTGTCCTATACTACGTATCCTTTACAAGGGGCAGCGTGACCACAGGCAAACAATTGTGCTTCTCTGCTGCAGCAAATCCGTTCCTGCTGTTGCCTAGCTTCAGAGACTAGGAAGCTCTCAGAAGACAACGCACAATCTCACCCATACGATGCCCATGCAAAAAATAAATCTGTAACTTTAAATTGCCATTTCCAACCCTTTCCAGAATTTGATCAGTTATTTTAAACATTATGTAACTTAACAAGTCTGCTTCAAACAACTTTCACTGGTAGAAATGTGATTTTTTTTCCTCTCTCCTTCTTGGAAACTCAGAACAACTTGCTTCTCTTCTCCCCATCTCCTCTTCTCCTTAACAGGCCAGGTGGACACTATTCCCACTGTTTCTACTCCTGCAATTTCCCTTTTTTTTTTTTTTTTTTGGCACATTCTGTTATAATCAGATGCTTAATTCATTCTAATCACAGTCATATTTAAAGACTTTTCAAATGTGCCTCTGAAGAGTCCAGCCAGAATCTGTCGTAGGAGTTGTCCTTTTCTCACATCCTACCCAAGGTAGGCTCACAGGGGCCATGTAGTGGTGGGGGGAAGAAGAGTTTTGTTTGGTTTTGTTTTTAAATAGTTTTCTTGGTTTGCACTTCACTTTCAAGCTTTTGGCAAGTTAGGCAGTTAGAAGACCACCTGGCACTTCAAGCAGAAAGTAATGGTCTTTAGGTCACTTCAATCTCAAATGAGCCCTCCAGAAAGTTTTACTTTTTCTCCAGCTCACTGGCCACAAACTTCCACGTAGCAGCTTTCCGAGAACTCAACGCATTTCACAACCGCTCCAAACTAACATTGAAGAGCTGAGTGCTCCCCTTCCCACAATTCTGGCAGGATAATAGCTCCAACAATACATTCCCATTCGGTTTCCAGCTGCCTGAATCCAGCCCTTGACTCACTGTGAGGAATCCAGGCTGGTCATCTGCAATCTGACCATTGCAAACTGGTCATTTCTTACTTCCTGCAGGCACTAAAACAAATCACCTCCAACATACTGTTCCCGTACGGACCACCACTTTCCATGCAGCTCTCCCTGCTCATCTCCAGGTGAGATGTTCTAAAACCTGGCCTCAAGAGCACTGTGACGAGCCAACCCCAGAGAGCTCCTTCCCATCACATTGCCCTGAGGCTTCCAGCCCACAGCCTGCTGCCAGTGCACAGGGGACAGCTCTGCTAAACGCCCCCTTCACCAGGTGAGGAACGTGCTTTCACCTCAGGAACTTCAAGGGCCAGAGCAGTTACAGCTCTGGATTAGGTCAAAGGGACATCAGGGATCTAGAATTAGATTCTTAAGGCAAACTGGCATAAAATGGAGGAGTACCACAATGTGCTGAAAATCATGGGTTAGACCCCATGGAGAAGGAACAGTGAGATTACAGTTCTGCTTCTGCATTTCTCCTGAATACTTTGTGACTAAGCAAGATGCTCAGTATTTCTCAGTCTTATTTCCTTACAAACCAGCTCTTTTACCTGGCATTTATGTTCATTGAACTCTACCATGCATTGAGAGGTCTGGACAAAGGACATTACTGCTCCCAGGTAGGGGACCCCTTCCCCATCTCTGTTCCCTCATGCATACCTCCACCATACCGAACTCCGTTTTCTCCAGCATCTCTGAGAGGTGACGGTTTTCCAGCCTCAGGGTTTCCAGCTGAATCAGAATTACCTGAAGAGACAGAGCCAAACAAAAGCTCAAACAAACTAAAAAAATAAAAAACCCCAAACACCCACAAACACAGAACGCATGCCCCACCCACCTCCCACAACCATTTTCCACCCTCAATTCAAGCATAGCTACAATTTACAAAGGAATTTTCAGGCTGTTACTCCTGCAAGACTATAGGAAAGACCATATGAGTAAATGTGCAGAGTAATTTGCTTCACTTTTCAAAGGTGCCATCATTATGGCCTAGTTAATACAAACTGTGTCAAAGAAATCTGCAAGACTGCCAAACAGTTATATGTTTGAAAAGAAGAAGAGGTGAGAACACCATGTAACGAACACCATAAATAGGAAGATTGCACTGGGGGAGGTCTCTAAAGTCTTTGTTCCAAGACTGAAGACAGAAGGGAGCTATTAACATAGCTAAAAAACATGATGTATTGCAAGCCCTCAGACCTCTTAAAGAGGCAGCGTAAGAGTCTTCTGTGTTTTTTACCCTGTGCTCCACTGCTTTCCTCTCCGCTCTTTCAATCTCTGCTCTCAGCCGGTGTTCTAGGTCTGATGCAGATCCACTTTTTGAAGCAATTGTAATGTCCCGCTGGTGTAGCTCCTGCGTTAATTTGGAGATTTCCTTTTTCATCCCTTCCAGCTCACTATTGCGAGTTTGTTCAGCTTGAGAGAGCTGCTCTTTCAGCTGGAGGAAGATACGCACACAACACCCAAGAGATTTTAAAAGACATTTCAGCAAGTAAGCAAATGCGCTGGGTGTAGTCACGTGAAATCTCAGCACTGCAAAACAAAAAGCTCTATGTAACAATCCTTCTGTGCATGTCTGTCCCTCCTGATTGATAACCACCTCATCCCATTCCTTTTGCATAGTATAAATTGCCAATGGAGACAAGATGCAAGTTACACACTGTGGAGAACTTGAAGACACATAACGGATCAAATCAGGGTCCCTTTAGTTAACCATTCTGTCCCAGCTGCTAACAACAAATAACCAAGGCAAGATGTCAACACTGGGCAAGCACAGTAGTACTTCCATTACATACCCTTGCAATTTGCCCCTCTGCCTTCCTGAGCCAAACAGGCTTTAAATAGCCCTAATTACACTTCTCTTCCATGAATGTCTTACCTTTTGAACCAATATTAACTTAAAGCATCTAGAGCTACCCATTGCAAATTTCGACAGGCTAGCTAGGCACAGGGTAAAAATATACCTCTTTGTTTTCACAACTTCATTTGATGACAGCTAGTCTCTGTATCACAAGAGAGAATAATCACTCCTTATTTACCTTCATGACATGCATGATTTTACTTTATTTAATCTCAATCATCTCTTCTCCAGCTATTCCTTGTATAAAACCCACTCTATCCTTTTGGTCATCTTTTTCCATACCTTATCATCTTACATCCTTCTTGAGATGGAGGAACAGACTTGCACACAATATTCTGGCAGGCACACCATATGCTTATTCAGCGCCATAACAGAACAACAACATACAGAAAATATAATTCCTTTGCATATAATATTCCATTCCATTAGCCAGAAACACTAACCATCCAAACCCAAGAATTTACTGAGAAGTACAAGCATTCTGAAAAATTGAACCAAGGAATCTCTGTCTAGCCATGTAAAATACTATATTTTACTTATATATATACATATATATATAAGTATATATATATATAGTGATTTATCACCATGTCACTTCAGTCCTTTCTAAGCACATAAAATAGAAATAACCATAACAAATCTCTTTCTTCCTCATTAGCCTGTAGAAGATTTATTTATTGTGTGGTTGTTTAAGTAAGCACACATCTGGCAGAATCTGCTTCTCTGTACGTTAAGAATATGGGATAGAAAGTTTCAAAATGAGATTTTCACTTTTAATACAAGATGTCTAGCCTAATCAGACTCCAGTGAGAGTTCTCACACCACCTGATCTAGATGCTTACTAACATCAAGCTTTTTGAAGGGCTTGTCTCCCTTAGGTGCACACAGCAGTAGGGTGGTGAGGTTCTCATAGCAGATGAGCCTGCTCCATCTCTTTCACACCCTGGATATACACATGTGGATGTCCAGCCCGAAACAAACTCACATGATACGTTTGAATCTGTACCTTGAGTGTGATAGGACATACTACAGCAGAACCCATCTCCTGTTCTCTGATCTTCATGCTGTTGGAACCCTGCACCAGGATTAAGGTCAAGATTCCAGGCCTGAATTTCTTTGCTCATTCAGTCCCTCCAGCAGTAATTCAAGTAGCTCCACACTGCAAAGTAGTACTGTGCGATGTAGGGATAGGCCTGGAAGAGGCTCATGAAGTAAGCTTCGCACCAATGTACAGAAACCTGCAAAATCATCCTCATCTCCTCCTTTGTCAGGTCTGCTCCTCATCCTACATAGCACTATCTTCACAATACTCCTGGCCTTTGATCCCAGTTGGAGCGTTGCTAACAGAGCGCAGAGGCACATGACGTGTGCAAATCGTCAGCTCCACAAGTGCCTTTTGCGCTCTCCAGGGGCAAAGAGACATTACCTTTTTAATCTCTGCCTTTGAGTCACTATGGTGCTCTTCCATTGACTGCAGCTCTTTGATATTCTCAGCCAGCTCTTCACTCAGTTGTACACACCTCGCATTTGAGGACATCAGGCTGGATGCCAAACACAAAACTAGAGATTAGAATTCTCCAGAAGGAGAACACGGTCAGAAGAAACTTTGATCTTCGAAGCAGTTTCCAGTGACTGTCATAACAGAAACTGGGCTCTAACCTAGAAGTTCCTTACCAATCCTTTGGGTCTGTGTACCGAAATAATCTCTCTCTCAAAAAAAAAAAAAAAAAAAAAAACAGTAGATACAGTGGTTTCTTGTTTCTTTACCATAATAAAATTACCGATTTCGCTGGCAAATACTAGGCTGAATCACAAACTCTGAAGAAAATATGTTTGCAAGTCTTATTGCAAGAGGAAAGTCTAGATCTGGTTCTTACCAGCTATCTAACAAAGACTCCTTAATCTACTAAGAATGAAGGTGCTAAGCCTAAGCAAGTTACAATAAAAACACCCACAGTATACAATGAAAAGCAGCCAATCAATTAGCAAAACAGTCTCACTATTATACTTTAACATGAATAGCATTTGATTTCTTTAGCCCTTTGATATTTTAAATAAGCTTACAAAAATCAGTGGGTCTGGTTAATTTGATGAATACAATGTATTATGTATTATATTATTATGCAAGTTTCACTGTGCATCCTAGGGAAGTAAACAGTCAGCTACCTGTTCTCAAGATGAGTCATCTCTGACTGTAAGTGCTGTTCCTTCTTCTGGGCAACATCCAACTGCAGGAGTAGATGCTCCAGCCCCGGAGAAGACAGTTGTTTCTCCTGCAAGCGTTCTTCCAAAGCCCTGTGCAGAGACGTGGGCTTTAATCTCAACTCAAAAACACCTAGCCCGAGTTCACTAATACAGGGAACATAACTGTTTTCTCATAATTCTCTGGAAATACATGAAAACTAACACTAGGTGACACCTGTGCACATTCAGAATACACAAACATGTCAGCTCAATGACAGCTCCCTATCTGAGTTAGGGTTGATTAAGGACTACAGTCTATTTTGATGTTGGCGTCTCTGAATCAGACGGTTTCACTGCCATTATCAGACACCCAGTACCTATTTGCAAGAAATGGTGTGGCTGTTAGGTAAGGTATGCCCCCATCTTTTAACATGGTCACTGGAACTCTCCAGCATTTGCATGTTGCCAGTGTAGAACAGGAAGGCTGAGACGATTTTGCCACCTGTGTAATTACCTTACTGACACCCTAATCTGACATCATTAAATCAATGAGAATTTTCACTGACATCAGTATATATGAGTCAAGTCCTGAAAGGCCTCCAGCACTTAACCGAACATGCGGGGTGGTGGGGGAACCCACCCAAAAGTCTGTACTGCCTCCAGAAACCTAGCAGAGTAGAAAGCTGACTCCATCCACACTCTTTACTGAGAATCAGTCGATTTCAAAAGCAATGCAATTTGACGAGTGCTGCAAGGAAGCAAAGCACTTGTACGCTTTACAGTTTCTCACTATTCTACGTATCAACCACTACAAACGATGCCACTATCCTCAGATAAACTGGAGCGTAAACACGGATACAACAGGATAAGTACCAGCAAGGCACAGATGCTACCTGATGAGGAGTTCTTTTGCGCGAAGAGTTTCGGTCAGCCTGGCCAGCTCCTTCTGTAACTGTTCCTGATGCAGCTTGGAGCTATCAATGAAATCTTCTTGAGACTGCAAGGTGGCTCTAAGCTCCATCTTCTCATCCTGTAATACCTGCACAGCAAGGAGAAGGAATGACTGCTGCAAGATGGATCAAATTAGTACATCAGAATGAGATGAGAGGTTGATCACATTTTTAAGAAACCTTTGGAAACACTGCAGAGCACCACATAGGTACAAAGCCAGCTTTGAGACCAACCTGAAACTTTACAAACGCTCTGGGATGACAACCCTTCCTTGCTTCTCACAGGCACTGCTTTATGTTCAGTTCCCTAACAATTCCTCCACTGACCTCTAACATTTTCTTGGATTGCCTTAATTCTTCTTGAACTCTTTGCTGATCTTCCAGAATCATCCGATTGTTTTCGGTTAGATCGTCCACTCTCATGTTAAGTCTCTCCACCTCCAACTCATTGGCACAGATAGCATCATTGGCCCTCTCCAGCTTGCTGGTTAAGTGCTGGATTTCCGATCGGCTAGCCAGCTCCACCGACTCCAGCATCTGCTTCCGATTGGCAAGCTGAGTCTGCTAACAGCAATTGGTTTGTATTAAAGCTAAACTACAGAAAGTACAGTGCATCAAAACTGCATGGATTTTACATTGATTTCTTTATGCAGCAAATCACACTCTCAAAATAAGCAAAACTACCTTTCAGGGAACTAGGAGAAGCACTGTTCCAGAGCTACAAGAGAAGTAAAACTTCCAAAAAAGGACAGAATTAAAATAAATAAATTTGAGGGGTCCCTCCAACTCCAAAAAGGGTTCAGACAGGATCTGGGAAAAGAGGATCTCAAATCGCTCACGTTGCCCAAGTATGAACCAAGAACAAAGCTGCCTCTTGTTTTATTTTTATTTATTTATTTATTTATTGCCAATTAACATGAGACCAGACCTAAAGAGATGACAGCACATAAGGTGGTTTGCAAGTACCACATACAAGCTAGAGATAACCCAACCATTAATCCCACATCAGGACAGAAAGCCGTTCTTAGTGCACAACGGGGTGGGGTGGAAGGAGGGAGGGCATCAAACAAATTAGAAATTGAACCGAGTGCAACAGTCAATTCTGCTTTGCTTTATGCAGTAAATGTCTGGTTCTAACAGCTTGTTAGAATGCTGGCTTTGAATGTTTTCTCTTTTTAATGGAAGACAAAAAAGAGTAATAGTTATAAGGAACGTGTGACTAGCAAACAATACATGCTCTATTATTTACAGGCACAATACTTATTTCATAGCATTTCTTTCCACATTGCTAACTGATGAAATTTAACAAGCTAGATCTCATATAGTTTTCTTAGAAAATTTACTTTATATCTACCCTTTTTGTGTAGCACCTTATAATTTTTTAAATCCAAAACAAAATATTTGAGTACTCCTTTGCTATCGATTTCTAAGAGTAGCAATTCCTGTCAGCTTCAGAATCAGCACTTACTTATTTATTGCCTGGCATATAATGCCCCTTAACAGAGGAAACTATAGGAGCTATGTGTTTGGAAGACCATGGTGTAATTTTGATTACAGATTATTATCTGAATAGTCAAGACAGAAGATGTAATCAAGAGGGGCAAGGATTTAAAATATAGCTTTTTTCGGCTCAATAAGAGTGCCACACTACCTGAACATTTATTTCTGCATTAAGAAAACATTTAAGCTATCCTTTATTTGCAGCCACAGAGCACGTAGCGCAGCACAGAAAACCAGGTTTCACCTGTTGACTTTAAAGTCTGCAAGTGTTACATGGAGGTGCTTGTTACTGGGTGAGAGTGCCAAGCTTCCATAAACTGCACTGAAAGACAGGAGGGGACCTCTGCTGAAAGAAGGGGGACAGGCACGGCAGGGTCACGCTTCTCAACTTGACCTCACACCAAAAGAATAAAAATTAAAAAAGCACATAAAATGCATAGAAACATGCTTTCGTGCTTAGCTTTCAAAGAAGCTGAGGATTCACACAGTCTGTTCATGGTAACTATGCACCTAACTCGCCTACACCGCTTAGGAAAAACCTCCACGAATTCCTGTTCTTCTGCTCCACAGCAAGAAGAGTCCCCTCGTGATCCGGTATAGCAGCCAACACTCCAAGGACACAGCTGTTCCCAGACAATTGAGCTATCAGTGATACAAAGACAGCAGAGCAGCAAGACCTTCTGTTCAAAGACTCTCTCTGCATTTGTAGATTCACCAGTGTCAGCCTCTCACAAAGCCCCTGTCAGAGCCAGCTTCAATCCTGTCATCACAAACTTCCTCCTTGCAGGAGCTTCCACTCAAGAACAACTCAGGGCCCCATTAAGGGTAAAGCCCCCAGCAAGAGCTTCTTTATCGGCGTCCGCTCTGATTGTGTCAGTGCGGCTTCACAGCTGTGCTCTAGGTCAATTCATCTAGCTCTGCCGCAGCACCACTAACTCACTGAACCATTAGCTTTTCAGGAACAGCACCTCCATTACTCTTGCCTTTAAGAGGAAAAAAAGGGGAGGGAGGGGGCACTGAAGATTGCTGTTACTTTGGTACTTTGTGGAGACATCTGTTGTAGGGGGAAACGATTTTCAAACACCATCCTCTGAGCTGGACCTAGCAGCTATATTTAGCTACCGTCAGGTACGCAGCTTTGAACCAGAAGACACGATGTAACAGTTATTTTAAAGTGTCACATGCTGTGGTCTCTGACTCTTCAAGTAAGTAAGACGGTAGGATGAAGCTTTCTAATATGACAAGTTAAAAGGGGGCAGTGGGGTGGGAGGGGAGAGCTGGGGGACATTCACATAATCTCTGTTGCCAGACTCCAGATCTTTTTTCCACACGGCATTTACAGGAGTAAAGCTTATTCCGCCGGGACACTAGAAGTCATTTCAATGGCAACCTAAACTGGATTCAAGCCCGGGAGATTTCATTTGTCTCTCCCTCCTTCCCCCCTCCCTCCCCTCCCACCTGCTGCCACGAACAAAACAAAAACTTTCAGCACGTATTAATTGTACCTGAATGAGCTCAGACTGCTCAGCCAAAGCCTTCCTCTGCGCTTCCAGGGATGCCACCTGCTGCTGGTAAAGCAAGCGCTGCTTCTCCCAGTCAAGTGATTTTTGACGAAACTCCTGCAAAGACAGCAGGGGTGGCCTGGAGCAGTAGGTCCATTCGGCTGACAAGATGGCCCCCTTCCAGTTCATACGCATGTTTGCTTTCTCCCTCCGCTATATCCTCATGCATCTTTCCCCACAGCGGGGAAACCATTAGCCAGTCATTTGATGTACCAGCTCAGCAGCACAAAACCCCTCACATACTGTGCTTGCTGTATTTTTCCTTCCTCCTGAGTTAAAACCTCAGTGTCAATTACTGCTGTTTACAAATGTTAAGTGCTAACAGATTCATGGCTAGCTTCAGGAATTTACTGTCAGAGGTTTAACAATTCAGCCTGGCTGCAGCTTCTAAAACAGGCTGCTATTGAAATCACTAAGATGGCAAGCATGAAATACAGAATTTTAATGCCCATCTTTGATCCAGAAATTGGACACTACATCAGTCAGATGTGTTTGTTAGCCCCAACTAAAGGGTACAGCTGAAGAAAATTGGGTGCAGTTGAGCTCAGCATGGCAGGAAGATTAAAAGATAAGACAGAGTTGAAAAGAAGTTGGATATGTAGTTTCCTCCCCATCAAAGCAGTGAGATGACAACCTCTTCACACTGGAATTCATTTTGTTCACGTAATTATTCTTCCAGTACCTTCTCCCTTTTATTTAGTCTAAGATCAACAACAGCAGCATGAGTTTTCCTGTGTATTTTACAGGCCTCGATGCAAAAAAAAACAGCCTTTATTATACAAGCGGTTGAGAAGAGCTAACCTGGAGCAGACAAAGATTTTTTGTTTTTAAACAAGGATTTACTGTCCACTTCCTGGCTGAACATTCAGAGTGCTCAATGAAGCCCAGCCAATACAATGAACCCTGATCAGCATTTGCTTTCTAAATACACACCTCCAGCTTCCTGGTCAGTCGGCTCATTTCAAATTGATCCTCCTCTTCTCTCTTGGCACCTTGTTCTCTAGCTTCTTTCAGTTGTTTCTTCTGCAGCTTCTCATAGCTTCTCCTCAGCCTAGCCAACTGCAAGGAAGTCAGTGAATACAACTACACTGTTTGAGTCCAGCTCTGCAAGAATTAAATAGCATTTTCAAGGAAGGCACACAAAATGGCTCTATGCAAACAATTCCCTCAGTTCAAGGCCATATGTTTTGCAAGCGAAGACTTCTATTTGAATAAACCTATTATGTTTGATACGAACACAAAATATGCCGGGCTGCATGAAGGAGGAGCAAGATGTCACTCAGCCATGACATCAGCAGTTACACTTAAACCTCTGCCTTATCAGCATTAAGGCATGAGTAAGAAATTGGTAAGATGGACGCTTAAGTGTAGCTGGTGATGTAGCTGAGCACTGTACTGCTCTCTCTACAGGTGGCTTCTGGGCCACGGAAGTAGCAGGCAGCGTATGTGGTGCATTTACTAATAGAGAAGGACACACCACAGCAAGTGTGGTGGTAAAGTCTACACAAAAATAGTTTCTTTAAGACTAAAGAGCAGTTGTGAAGCTCACGGAGCAACTAGAAGGCTTCCACTTAGCAGGAGAGGGAAGATTTGAACATTGCCATTACATATAGTATCAACACTATTTCATCTGTCATTTTCTGCTTAGATAAACTATGCATTTCACAGTGACTGCAGAATGCCAATACAAAATATCACTTTTACGCCTACTGCTAAAATTCTGAATTCATAACAGCCACAAATGAGGAAGAAGCTCTTGACATTTAATGACCCTCTGTGCAACAAATAATCACTAGCAACTTGCACAGAACTTTCCATCTGAGGGGCTCGCCACAACTCCATCATTAAACAAGTTAGTTTCCAAACAGCCACATGAATTTGAGAAATCATCATTCCCATGCTACTGATGAAGAAAGTTAAGCCCACAGATGAAGAGGATGACTGTGAAAGAAAAAAAACATCTGAATCAAGACCTCATGATTCACAGTCCCATGCAATCATCACAAAAGCTGACTTCTGTTCTTAAAAGGTGCTCCAGATCCCTGAGTTAGCAAAGTGCTTACCCATGTTCAGTGGGAATGGATATATGTACAGACCTGCAATTAATATATAAACGTGTTTTAAACAAGTCAGGAAAATTGCAAGTACTGATTTATCCTTTCAACAAACTCAGCAAGTTGGGCACTGTACATGCAATTTACTGGTAATAGCAGTAAACTGAAGCAGGATGAACTTCCCCACAAACAGCAGTAAGAATACAACAGGAGACGGAGGAATATTGGAAATTAACGTCCTCTACATTAGTCCTTTGTGGATAAAATACCAATGTATTGCAATTTTGGTCTCAACATACGCTTTTTAATTAAAATAAATAAGTCAAATATTGAATAATAATTCTGCTATAGAAATTTAGGCAGATCTGCCAAAGCATCTCAGCTTTGCTTTACAGCTTACCCATCACACCAGGAGGAACACCTAATGAATGAAGACAGCTAATCATACTGAGTAGTAAGGTGTTTTAAACGAGGACAGATGCCCTCTGTTGTCAAAGCTGAAATTACAAAATTAGTTTAACTTATGTCTTACAGTGAGCAGGAACTAAGCCAAACCCCCCAGAGGAAACAGGCGAATGCTCTACTAGCTGTTCATGCTATTTAACTCCCTGCTATGACAAGCAAGTGAAGATGGGCAAAGAGTTAAGGCATAGGCATGTAACACCATTATACCACCTGCAGGACATTTGTGCGTGTACCACCTTGCAGTAAATATGAAACTCTTTGCCAGACAAAAGCTCTGAAATTATTTTTTAAAAGTATGTCGAGTATACTCAGTTTCTGTTGAGGGCATTAAGACTAACATGCCTTCAGAAAACAAAATCCTCACCAAAAAAAAAAGAAGAAGAAAGAGTAAGCGGAGGTAGAAAGCAGATGAGACACTACATCAGTCAGATGTCTGTCTCAAGGCCAGTTACACTGTCACTCTTTTTTTAATTCCATGAAATGCTGAGGGAACAAACTGCTGCTTCCTGTACCCATGGCAACTTCAGCATAAGCACTATGGTGAATAGGGTGAGAGAATACAGGAAATTTTTGCAGTAAATTTGCGCAGATGAGAATTACAACAATACATTTACTACATCTTTCCACTCCAGCAGCCATCTGTTCATCACCAACATCCTCCAATGCAAGAGAAACAGGCTACTGAAGCAAAAAAACATTACCTTGTCTACATTCAACACTCTCTTTTGTAAGAGCATAAAGATTAAAAGAATGAAAATGTTGAAAACCATGGCAGTGACTCCAAGTACTTCACTTGTCACATCACTTACCAAATGGTAACTAAAGGCCATCTTATTTTTCTGAAACTCACCTCTTCTTGAAATTTCTTCAGCTGCTGTTCATATTCTCTAACCATGTCCTGTTTGGCTTTTTCTGTGTCTTCTAACTGTTGACGCAACATGCCAACCTAAATAAAGCATTAAAAGGCAAAGGAATAAAACAGCAGAAGCAGACTTAAACCACACTGTCAGTAGGCACTGGAATAAGTTTTCATTCCATAGACACACATGTGCATTATAGCAACAGTGGTAAGTGTTAAAAAAAGCCTCATTTTGTAAAAAAAAAAAAAAAAAAGTGCATGTTGCACTGGGGTCATGAATCAGGTTAAGCATACACCTAAATCTCTGTTAGCTTGGGGTCAGAATTGTTCCTGTTCTAGACTCTCGCTTTGAGCCATTCAGCTTCTGGCTTTCATTTTGGTCCCGTGTCAAAAGTCTATTTTTATGTGGCACTTTCATCAGATAGTTTGAAATCATAATGCATATCTATGAATAATCTACTGACAGAAAAGAAAGCCCTGTCATTGTCTTACTGCTCTCAGGTGAAGCAGAGAGTTCTAAATAACGCATACAGATGAGAGAGATGAAGCAGGGCTTTGAAACTCATGGAGAGGACTTCGCTTATATTGATTCAAATACTCCTTTGACTCATTTTCATCTTCTTTCCATCCTTCTCCTATCCACAGGAGAGCCACCTCTCCAACCACAAGTCCAAAGGATAGCAATCCAATAAATACATAATACAACAGACTAAAAAGAAATAATCACAAAAAAATCCTATGAATAAACCAAAAGTATAAATATGCTCCAGTAGTGATTTTAACTGTACTTTACAGTTTCTTTTCTTTTTTTTTTTTTTTGACATAAATGTTTGTTTCTGATGGTAAGAAATACTTCAAAAGTGTCTAGAGAACACACAACTGATAAGAATAATGATAACCTACATAATAAAATCACAGCCCTTCTGAGCAAAAATTCTGTGGCCTTACTCCAGATATAATAGCCTTTTATTTTTTTTAGGGCTACAATTTCTACACCACAGGGCACATAAAAGAATCCTTTGAGGACCTCCCAGTTTACACCAGTACATTTTTTCTGCCTATGATTACAGGTAATTGGGCTGTTGACTACTGTCGTATCCATATTCAGCATCTCCGAGGAACTCTGACAATTCACACTGAGAACTTCAATCAAGCCTTAGGGAGTTGATCACTTGACTGAATTACAAATTAGGTACCTTGGTCCAACAGGCTCCTTTGTTTTTGTAAATTCTAGTGCACATCTCCAATTATGAGACAGGTTCTTGTTGCCCTTAATACAGCTATTTGCAAAGTTTAACCTGGTGTTTTGGCTTGGCATTTAAACAACGATAACCAGTCAGTTCTGATGAAACAACAATTGACACACAACACACTTCTATGCAAAGTCCACAGTGGTCTTTATACTGAACTGTAACAGGTAAAACACATGGGACCACACTGACCAGGAAACAGTGAACTTGAGGCCGTACCTCCTTGTATTTCTCTTCCAAAGCAGCCCTGGCAGAGGAAAGTTCCTGCTCTCGAACATCTAAGCAAGCCTCCAAGGCCTGCGTCTGTCCTTCCCACTCAGATTTCTTGTGAGCCACCATAATGTCGATCTGCTTCATCAGCTCCTGCAGCTCTGCCTCACACGAAGTCAAGAACCCACTGCTGGAAGGGAAAGAACTTACTGAAGTCTCAAAGCAGGCACCACCCAACACAGGTCCAGCATTCCCATACCACCAAAGTCAGCAAAACAAACCGACTTGCACTAAGAGACCAACTAGGCATATGTGGTACTTTGCACTCTAAGCAAATCAGCTTGGAAAAAAATATATACAATTTTTATGCATTCATCCAGTTTTCTAATGCAACCTCACAAGCAGTACAGTCAGATCGCTGAGCAGAGACCTAACTTTGGCAACGACCAATGAGGAACACGTTTTAAATCCTAGCCCAAACAAATGAGCTAGACACTTCCTTTTAAACATAGAAGCATAACATGCATCTACTTATACTTATCCCTTTGTCTTGGTACTACGCATTATCTAAGTAAAAGAGAACACGTTTTATCCCTATTTTCTATTCTTCTTAATTACTCTCCAGACAGAAACATTTTATACCAACTTTCAGTCACCAGAGAAATCTTACAGCCAAGCTATCAGCTCCTGAAAATAGAAGTTTATCACAAATGCAAACAAATCCTAAGTGGAGGGGGTTGGATGACAACATGATAATGAAGAATAAAACATTCACAACCCATTGGGGACAGCATGCTCCCTGGTGACTGCGGAATTTCTAATTTGGTGCAGTAATTATTGAAACCAATTCAGCTAACTCCTCTAAAACTTCACAAGCTGCTAAGCCAGGGACAATATTAAGGCTTGCAAGATACAGCCCTAGAGGGCAGTGAACTCTATGACGATCTTTACCCCTTTAATTTGCCTGTCAAATGAGAAGCACTCAGAAGAATTGGAAATCAATAGGCCAAGGGATCGAAATGTCTCTGATCTCCCAGAGCATATGCACACTTCACAACTTGACAGTTGCTTTAATAGGGAAAGAAATAGTTCTTAAAGGAGCCCAAATAATTTAAATTTGAAGTTCACCCTGTCCTGCAAGTTAATCAAAAATTAGCAGCTATTATGCAAAACAAGAGCATTTCCTTCTCAGCAACTGCTAATATAAAGCTCAGTCTAAGCTTGACTTCTGCAACCAGTTATTTGTAGAAGAAATATATGCTATCAGTAAACTTGGGTCCAATTTTCAAAGACAACTATGCAAACAGTTATCAACAACTTTTGCTTTACGCTTGTTTAACAAATAAAACGATATTTTTGTCCCCCGTTATTGGCATTAGAGTCTCTCTGGGATCCAAAAGCCTAGATAATTTCACCCAAGACAGAGCATGAAGGATTCTTCAGAGATGAACAGTGCTCTAAAGTGCCAGCATGCTCAAGAAATAATCAGATGTTTCTAATAAAAAGAAGCAGCAAAGGCATGTCTCATTAACCTAATAGGGCTCTTAGAAAGATACTTACTCACTTTTAATTACTACTGCTCCTGCTGTTAGAAGGTAAAAAGGGTTTTT
>NW_028186151.1:997315-1000248 GCF_003343005.1 Rhea americana
AAAAAAAAAAAAAAAAAAAAAAAAAAAAAAAAAAACACAAAGGCGGTGAAGTTTTTAGGGAAGATGAAATATAGAAATAGTAACAAGACCACAATATCAGACAGCAAGGATTATCGGGAAGCCAACTCACTCAGTGACAGAGTCACTGTACAAAGCAGACAAATAGCAAAGACCTTATCTGAGCAATGGAAGTTTTGCCTGACTGGTATTAGAGGATTTGGTTTTAAATAAAAGGGGAATTAGTCTGAATTACTTTGACAGACTGGTGTACATTGTTATATACATACCTTCCCTGCCCATGTCTTTGCATGCCTTCCAGCAAAGCCTCCATCACCAAATCCTGGTTGTGTTAGCAGCTAGGAAAGTAAACAAAAACCAGAGGTCACCTAAGGCAATATATCACCAAGTTTACTTCTCCATCTAACTGCAGAACACACAGCAGAAGTTCACAGAAGTTAAAAAAAAAAAAAAACTAACATACAACTGATGCACAATTACAAATGAGGAGAACAGTGATCACCTTCATGAATTTACATGCCAGGTATCTTTCAAATAAAGGAAAAGAGATTTTTCAACAAACACACATGCACGCATTCAGCTCTTTCATTTTGGGACGATATAACAGTGTTATCTAATGAATACAATAATTCAAACAGCAGTAAAGACCATATGCTCTTTAGCAAACTGGTTAGCTCAACACACTGGAATTATCAGATCTCCAGTCTTCTGGGTATACTGTGAACTGTGGAGGAAGAGCCAGACTCAGGAACTTTCAGGCCCAAGAGCCATCACTGACAGGGGTATTTGTAGCCCCACAGAAAAACCTAAGCACCTTGCAAGCAAGCAACAGTGAAAAAAAACTATCCATAAATTAGGTTTTTATTATAGACCAGCTTAAATAGAGCACAAAGCTCATTACTGCTTTCAGGACACACTGCTGCCTAACACAGTTCTTTCAATACAGCCCTGACTTTTTGAAGATTCCTCTAGTGCCTTAAGCTATGAAAAGAAGTTGCATGGGTTTACAGTAGCAGTATAGTAGCAATACATGACCATTAAGTCACAAACACATGTATGTATGCACATACAGAAGATTCACACACTTGTAAACAAGAAAGGTTTACCTTAAAGGCAAAAAAAAGGAGAATAAAAACTAAATAAAAATTACACTGGAACCAAACCCACAAAGCTGTAACTTTATTTCAGTGGGCTGTCCACAAAACAGCGGCCCTTTCGGTTAACTCAGTCTGAGATCGCAAAAATACACTCCGTTTTGCTATTTGGAGGTGTTCACACAATCTTCTGTTACCAAAGCACCCATGCACTCTCCCAAGTATTCAGAGATGGAACTTCACAACAGCTTTCCTTGAAAGTTATTATGATATTATTATGCAGTCAACAGAAGGAGCACCATCGGTCACAGAAAGTGAGATTTTCAGAAACATGTAGACTTGGCTTTGGTCTCTTTTAACCTAAGTCAGAGTTTCCATCCTGCTCCAAGCACATTCTAAAATGTCATCAAGAGATTAAAGCCTCTCCTTGAGTTCAGGCAATGGGCAAAAACTGAACGACAGCAAGTTCCGCCTGAACGTAAGGGGGAATTTCTTCACTGTGAGAGTGACAGAGCACTGGCACAGGTTGCCCAGAGAGGTTGTGGAGTCTCCTTCTCTGGAGATCTTCAAGGCCTGCCTGGATGCAACCCTGTCTAACATGCTCTAGGTGACCGTGCTTGAGCAGGGAGGTTGGACTGGATGATCTCCAGAGGTCCCTTCCAGCCCGTCCCACTCTATGATACTATGATTCAGATGCATTTTCTACCACACATATTCAGAAAATAAATATTTAATGAAGACAAGAAAAAAAAAAGAAAACACAAAAACACCCTGGCCCTACACTGGTATAATGTTTTGTCCGTCTTTAGCTCCGTCCGTGCTTGACAGAATTACGTCAGTATGCAGAACCTCTGGGCTGCATTGCTGCTGGCAGAGCTGCTGATGAGAGCAGCTCCCCAGAGCTGCTGGCCAAGAGAGTTCTCCTGGTGGCCACTGCAAGCATTAACCAGCAGCAGCTCTTCTGTTTTGCTGTCATCACATCCACACAGAATTAGCTTTCAACCAGTAGCAGAGAAATTTCATCATTCATTAAGGAGAACTTCTCCTAAAATTCAAAAAGAAAGTGTGCACAACAATCCAGGCTCTTTACCAGCTACTCCTTTCACAAGAGTCTGGAATAAGTTCAATGCTAAACGCCTTAGTGCCATGGAAAGCCAGGCAGCATCCACTCCCGCTCCTGTTGGGCTCTAAGAATAGCACGCCATGCCTCCTCCTGCCAGTCTGGCATACTTAACAGCTTACCCTGATTTGGGGAAAAGAACCTCAGAATCACACACCTCGACTCAAGATGTGCAAAATACAGGCAACTAATGAGTGAAGACAGTAAATACACAGGACGACAGTAAAGTCGGTCTCCACCATTAATTCCAGCCAAAGAAACAAGAGCTGACCGGTCACTTTTGAAACTGAGGAAGTGCTTGCAATAAAGAGAAAAGAGACTTCAGAAGAAAGCAGCGGTTTTGCATCCCACCTCAAGAAAGAAGCAGTGCAACAGAAGAGCCAAAGGAAGAAAACTGGCAATACACTGAGGCCTGGAAAGGACAGCTTGTTAGAGAAGAACGGCATTATTGAGCACTAAAAACCCCTGCGGTAGGATGCAGTTTTCAAGTGCTTAAAAGGCTGCCGGACACAGGCTTGTAATGAAGAGAAAAGCAGGAGCGAGGGTGCGACAAGAGGGATCAGGCTTGGAGAAGTTCCCAGCAGCTCAGCCCACACACGTGCTGCAGCGACTCGCCCAGCGCGGCGGCCTCCCCCCGCGCTGTGCCCAAGGCGAGGCCGGATCCGCCGGGGCGCCGCGCCGCGCCGCGGGGAGCCCCCCGC
>NW_028186151.1:1000681-1020607 GCF_003343005.1 Rhea americana
GCTGCCGAGCTGGCAGTAGCAGCGGGCAGAGCACTGGCAGCGCCATCACGAGCGGCCGCCGGAATTAGGAGGGCGGCGGGCGGCTCTCCGCATTCTCCCGGTCCGCTCGGCTCCCGGACGCGGGGCGTTGGCAGCGTTCGGCAAAGGACCGCGGCTGCGTTCGGGCCGCAGAGCTGCGGCCAAAAGCAAACGGGCAGCAACAACACAGCCATGGGTCTGTGCTGAGTTAGAGGGCCCGGGGCAACTGGCACTCCCGAGCGCACCTGAAAGGTATTTCTGCAGGTCGGTAAGTGCACCCACTGCATGAGAGCCGTTATTATTAGTACTAACAGGCTAGTTTTAGAGATGACCTCTGACACTTATCGGCCTGCAATTCATTTTGAACCCGCTGTTTTCAGATCAAGTCGTTCTGCCGTGGTTATAAGCCCTTTTGGCTTTAGGAAAATCAAGGGTTTCCATATGAGTTTAAGCTTAGTAATAACTGGATCGTAACCGGAGCAAGCGCGCGGTCCAGACGCCGGCTGCTTGGGAGCGTGGGCGCTAGAACAGTGTCTGCTTTGTGTCGCAGGTATAGCTGTGCTTGCCCACCACGAAGATGGACAGCGAAGTGCAAAGGGACGGCAGAATCCTGGACTTGATCGACGATGCATGGAGGGAGGATAAACTGCCATACGAGGATGTGGCCATCCCGTTGGTAGGTGAATTGCTGCTTATCAACGTGAGCTAAGATTGGTGTGTTTCTCACAAACCCTCCAGAGAAGTGGTGGATGGCATTGCTTGTGGTACAGCTCATTTGTTCCAGAGGTTCCCGGGATGGATATGGCTAACTCTTTTCTCTCCCGTGTGTTAGTCATTCCTGTGTGCCAGTGAGGGCATGGATGTTTCTCTCCCTCTTCCCCTGGCCAAATGCCAGATCCCTCTGGACCTGGACTCCCTTTCCCATCACATAATTGTGGCTTTGGCATCAGGGTCCCCTTCACGTTATCCATTTTCGAAGTTGCCCAGCTGGTAACAACTCCTCACCGGAGAGAGGTACACAGCACTGTCTCTTTCAGGGAGGGCAAGGACTACCGCACACCTTCAAACTCCAAATGTAAAGCACAAAGGTTTCCCTGACGTGATCTGGCCTTGAGGAAATGATCGTGCAAAATCTCCAATTCTCAGACACAAGGACCCAAATTTCCTTGACTTGAAGGCTTTCGTTCCTTACAGCTATCCTGTGAGCTACTTACAGTCACATGTAGATGGAAGCCTCATCAGTCAGTGACAGAAAGAAGGGCCTGGCAGTAGATATAGTTTCCCAAGAATGGGATTGGCTCTGATCACATAGAGAAACCAGCAAAAATCCACAAGAGATTTACTCAGTAGAGTTGTGAAAGAGCAACAAAATAGTTGTAAAGTCATATCTGAGCTGTCCTAAGCATCTGATCTAGTGCTCTCTGCAGAGATCCCATGAACTCAAAAAGGCTTGAATTGTATGGCATTTTCAAAATTTGGAAATGTTATTTAGCTCATACAGAGATTTCCAGAAATCTAGAGCTCAAAATTCTTGCTGAAATGGTATCTTGCAAATTATATCATACGCTCTCTATGTAACTGCACCAGTACAGCCACACAGAGAACAAATAATGTAAAGAAAGAAAATTAAACCTCAATTAAACCATACCTCCTCCTTCCTGTCTCTTGAGCAGTTTTGTGTTGAGCCTGGTAGGGTTCCTAACTTCCCCTGTTGATACAGCATGGACACACCTGCCTTCAGCACACAGGAAGGATTTCTCACCTGCAATAGGACAATAATATGTTACAGCACTAGTTGTCTTAATAAAAGCTGCAATAAATGCAGTATCTGTATTCTTGAGACTGAACAGCAAAAGAACAGCGAAAGAAATACACTGCAAACAATGGACTATTTTCACTGCTATTTTTTACTTATTTTGCGTTTACTATATGTTCTTGTTCTTCACTACAAGTGCATAGTTTGAGTGCCAGCAGGGCCCCAGGCCCTGCTAACCAATTTACTTTTCAAATTAAGCACCATATGCATATGAAAAGAGTAATCTTCAGAACAGGGCTTAGTAATATTTTTAATTGGATCAGTATGTATGATGTGTATTGTTCAGATTCACCCTCCAGTCTCGCGTGTGGATTTATATATTTATCAGTATGAAGTGTTAGTAACCTGTTCTTTTAGGAAGCTTCCGATGTGTGAAATGCATTGTACCTTTTTTTTTTTTTTTTTTTTTTTTTTTTTTTTTTTTTTTTTTTTTTACTCAGAATGAGCTTCCTGAACCAGAACAAGACAATGGTGGCACAACTGAGTCTGTGAAGGAGCAAGAAATGAAGTGGACAGATCTGGCTCTCCAGTATCTGCATGAAAATGTTCCCCCCACAGGAAACTAGCCAATCAGTGAGATTTCATGCAGTGAGTGCATGAAGGCAATACAAAAGTTGTTTTTTAGCTAACCATTATTGTCATAATTTTCTCTAAGGAGGAAACAAAGCCTCTGAAAAAGCCTTGTATTCAATTGACTGTTCCACTCAGAGTGATGGAACACAAAGTTCACCTATAATCAGTGTGAAATAACTGTGGCTATCTGAAACCTCAGACTGGTATCAGAATGTTTCTCTTTACTTATACAAAATTATTTCATATCTTCTGTTAACATGCTTTTATGTTGGTGCCAATTATCTTAATTGTTTTCTACATGTGATCAAAGAAGTAATTTTTACTGTCTGAAGTTGTTCATTCATCACAAAGCTCACATTGGGAATATTTGTGGCTGTGAAGGCCTATGTCCCAAGAAGTATTCCTATGTATTTTGGGGCTAGTTTTAGAGTTCACTGTACAAAAACCAAATAACCATAAACCAGTTGTTATCATCTTTAACTAGTGTTGACCAAGGGACATTGTATGGGGCAGGAGTGAAGGACTGGTCAATAGGATGAAAGGGATGGAAGTTATATGTAAACACAGGTGAGCTCTGTTTGAACTCACCTGAAGATTTGATAATGGTGGTGGACAGCATTTCCAGTGATGAAATCCTCAGCTTGTTTGCCAATCCACGTATTGTATGTGTCTAATTTATGCTAAAATGGTAGTTATTTAAAGTCATTTTTTTGAACTAAGAACAAGTGTCTTAGTTCAGGGACACTTGGATGAGCGGTCTCACAGGGGAAACCATGAAACTATCACCTTGTCCTGGAGACAGCACCTTCAGGAGAGGACCAACTGTGTTATTTAAATGCAGGGAATGAGACAAGAAGCGAAAGTATCCAAGGAAGTTGTTGAGATTTGCAGCTTCTTACATCTGGGTTGACTTTGGCCCAAGATGCATATTGTATTAATTTGCATGAATAATAGCCCCAAGAGGAACACAGGTGATATAGGCAGAGGGCTGTTGTTTCTAAGAGCTGCGCACAGCAAAGCGTTGGAAGAATGTTACAGACCCATTTAGCTATAGCTATAGGGAAGGCCAGAATCACACAGTGCAGCTTCACAAGCCCTGTGATGCAGGGTTCTGCTCTAGGATGGCGTGGCGGATCTCTCACAAGATTCAGGCTTCACTTGGTGCATGGGATGAGCAGGACTTGAGGGACAACCCTGTGAATGCGGCTTCATTATTAAGCTGCTGTTATCCATGTGACGCAGGCTCTCTGGCAACATGCTGCCCACAGATTTCATGCCTATTTGTTAATAGCACCACAGTGTGGAGATGTGGGGATTCTGATTTCTCTTTCTCTCTTTGGTTGGATGGTTACAGCCCTTTCTACTCCTCATTCCTGCCCTTCTATCTCCTGTTCCAGATGCAGCTTTTCCTCGCCTTACCTCAGTTGCCTCTCACAGATCTAGTCCCATTCTCCACAGGGAGAATTACAGCTGCCTCATATACCACAGGCAGGGATTTGCCTTGCATCTTACTGTCTAAAAAAGATGTGCAGCCTTTGCACAGGCTCTACTGGGAGTGAGGGGGGAAAGAAGCAAGTGGGGTTAGCTTCAGGCATTAAGATGTTACCTCTTTTCATGCTAAGAAGAAAGGCAAGGGCCTCTTGATTTCTTTATCCCATTTTATCTCTGATTCTCAAATGTCTTCTGCAATAGGTAAAATTCTTCTGTTCATCTTGCATGTTTCACTGTTGTTGGATCGATTCCTTCACACCATTGGCAGAACTTGCTAAGGAGAAAATATTTTGACAGTCTAGGATTACCAGTAGAGAAGATGAGAAAGGATCTGAAAGAAAAACTATTTCAAATGGTTTTGCTTTGCCAGTGCATCAGAAAAATTATTTTCCTTGAGCTTACAGCTTCCAGACGCTGCAGAAGTTCTTCTGGTGTCCCTTCTCAGTGTTTATCCTCTTGAATATATCATAAAACAACTTTAGCCTGTGTGAGTACCAAATGGAATCATAGCTCAGCCTATGTCCTGCAAGACTGTGATTCCTGAGCTGCATGAGGATGGAGAGTTTAAGGTGCTTTCTGGAAAAAGCAAGGCCATTGCTGGGCGTGCCCATCTGTCTGTGGTGTAGGCAATGTCAGCATCAGACAAACAGCACATGCTTGCCTGAACAAGAAGGAGCTGCAGTCAGCTAGCAGGCAGAGATAGGGATTAACCCAAGAATCAGCAAAATTAGGAAGTTTAGTATGTACACAATGTAGACCAAAGAAACAGAACTATGCGAGTGCAAACTGTAACAGTTCAACTCTGCAGTCAACCATCATCTGGGGAAAAGGAAGCCTGTGCTCAATGAGATGTTTCTGATCCTCCTCATATTCCTCTTCCCTGGCATAGGTTAGAATTTGCAATGAAAACATGCAAAGCCACGTAACCAGTTAGAAAACACGTCGAGCAGCTTCCATCCAGCAGCTATCTCAATTCTCTTTCCCTCCTCTCTTTCACCCCTTTACAAACTCCACACCATTCTTTTACTAATTTTGCTATTAGATCTTCCAGCTCCAGTTAGATGTCCTTTTATCCTTTGACAGTTGCCTTTGCATCCAGCATCTTATTTCTCCCATTCAGCAGGGAAAACAGCATTTCTTACTTGGATTGGATACATGAGGTTCCAGCAGAGCTGCAAGAAAATGTGGCTGGGATGCCAGATGTATGAATGTCATCCAAGATGGCAGTTGCTTGGCAGTCCGACAGAGACGCAGATTGAATTGACACTCATACTTTCACTTTGTCATGACATGGCGCTGTGCATCCGCCTTCTGCCTGAGATTACAGGAACTTGTAGATCGGAAGGGATGTTGGGCCGCAGCCCTCGTGACACAGCCGGAGGGCAGGAGAGCCAAGAGGACATGGGAGTATGGGGATCATCATGATTGCTACAAACTTAGGGCCCTGTGAAACCAAATGCTGGCCCTGCCCAGATGCATATCAGACTTGCAGTAACACCTACATTCTTTGCTGCCTTTGGCATTCTTTGCCAAAGACAGACATGCATTAATTTCCTTAATTTCAACACATCTAGTCAAACTGCTGCTTACAGTATGTTACCAAACCGTTTGTGTCTTTGACTAGTCATTCCTCAGGGCAAACTATACTTAAAATAAGGAATCCTGTTAGAATAGAAGGTGCCTCACCTTTCTTAAGAAGCAGCTTTGGTTGTATAACTAAAGACTGGCCTCCATTTCTTGACTGGTAACTTCCTTCTTTCACCACACCTACTGCTACTGGTGGAAAAAAAGAGCAAATTGTTGTCAGAGACAGCTACTACACGCCAAAGAAACTGTGGGATCCCTAAAACCTTTTGCCTTTAGAAGTTCCATGTGGAAGTCAATATGCTGAGGCTGTGTGTCATGCTCATCTACCTTTCATGTGGGGTGAAAACAGGTAGGAAAGCAACCATTTGTTTTGATTTTTTTTTCGTCAGATAAAACATGTTTTCTGTGCTTTGCAGAAACATAAGCATATCTATCCTCTGCACTCATAATAATGTTACTGTGCAGGGTTTTTCAGTATTATTATTTATTTTGCCAAAGCAAACTATACTGATTACAGGAATGCAATCAATTCTAAGAGTTCCAGTTGTAAAACTAGAAGTTATTTTTAATATCTTTTCTTCAGTTTGCAAACATTTCTCTTACGTAAGTACTATACATTGACACTGAAAACATGGTTTGAAATATTCAGAGAAGAACAATTTCTTTTCAGTAGTGTCTTTACGACAGACATGAAGGACTTCATAGTGAATTTTGCAAAGGATAAATTAGCATATATACACACAACTTCATTTGATATCCTCATAGCCCCATCAAGAATAATTCGGTATAATAATAAACCAATGTACTGTCTTCTGTTAGCATACACAAGGGAGCAGGCTGCTTGGTTAGTCATGTTACAGATCTCTGCTTCATAGGGAAAATACACAGGATTAAAAAAAAAAAAAAAGTATTCTTAAAAACTGACCAGCATTTCATTAGGTCTCCTGGAGAAATCGTGAGGTTTCATTTTTGCTTAGTTTGATGGATATGCAGTAGGAACTGTGGAAGTAGTAAATGGTAAAAGAAAATTGTGTGAAAAAGCACCAAGGAAACCCAGTCAGATAATGAAGACCATGTAAGAGGTGGAAGAAGAAGGGAATAAATCTTTGATAACGCTACTGAGTTTTGCTGTGTGGTGGTGAAATGTGCTTAAAGCTGAAGACTTCATTACTGATGCATAAAACCAGTCTTTTGAAACAAACTGTAAACCCCCAAGCAAGGTGATGGTGTTTTCAAAATCAGTGAAACTGAGGACAGATACAAAAGAAGCAACACATTCGTTTGAGGCGGGCACAGAGCGCAGACTGGGTAAACTGCCTCTGCAGTGGGCAGCAGCAATACAGTCTTCCAAAGATTAGTGCTAGGGTAACTACACATCTGACCCACTGCAGTAAAAATCCTTTGGAACTCATCTTGCAACTGGATATACAGATGGGATTAAAAAGTTCAGATGATACCTACTCATGCCAGAAGGCCTCAAGATCACATCCCAAAACCATCACTATGGTAGACCTTGCTTGTCCATAGGATAGACATCCAAGAGAAAGGAAGAAAAAGTCTCTGAATACTATTTCCAAGAATGAGGAGAGACACACACCAAAGGAATGCAGGCCTTAGGTAGCACTGACTGTACCAAGTACAACGGGGTCTGCCTGGAGCCATCGTGACTAGAACACTCCTATCTTCGCATTGTGTCCAAAAACTAAGCTATTCTGAAGATTTCCCTCCTGCTGCAGTAGGCCATCTGAGGCTGATCTGAAGCATGAGATGAAGATGGCCAGCTCCCACATAGAAATTTCAGTTACCAGACCTGCATGCAACCTGCTGCGGGAGGCTGAGATATCAGGGCATCCTGCACAGGAAATTAGTGTTTGCCATCCTATTTTATATATAAGAAAAATAAGTGGAGGGAGAAAAATAAATTGCCTGAGGCTGTCCAGCAAGCTAATGGCCAAGGCAGGGCTGGAAGTAAGTTAAGGGGACACTGAGTTAATTGCTAGCGTTTATTCGCCTTCCCTGGAGAGAAGCAGTCTGCTGGACGAAGGTGAGTACAGTGTGGGGGTGTGAGTTTCCACCTCACCTACTTGCTTGCTTGCAGAGTTAATCACCTTAAGTATCTTGCCTCACCAGAGAACTCATGTTGAAGTTTGAAAGACGCTTCCAGCCAGTTGAGTAGGATTCACTGTTCTTGTCAGAATGACGAGCAAAGCCAGTGTAACTGGCTGTCCTCGTGCGCCAGCTTTCCTAACACATGGTGGAGGAGTCTGGGACATGCACCAGCCTGCCAGAAGAGAAGCTGGCAGGTTCCCCCACAATTAGCACTGATCTGATTTTGTTAATCAAAATAGAACAAATTTAATAGACTTGATGCAGATATCACAAGGCTATTTTAAACATTTCCTGTGTTAGGTATGAGCAAATGCCAATTAGCTCCTTAAAAGCTCTTCTTTACCAGAAGGTTTGGGCTGCTTTGTTCCCCTGGGCATGTCTCAGCACAGTGCAGGAGCTATAGGAGCAAATTAAGCAATGAGTGCAATCTTGTACCACACAGAAGTAATTCTTGCCCGACATTTCTGCCTGCATTTTTACAGCTTCAGTGGCAGTAAAGATGATTAACAATATTCTACAATAACACTATACAATAACTAAAACAGTATCTAGTTATTAATCAAAAATAAGTATAATTGGTTTTTTTTATATTACAGTAGTACCTAGAGGACCATCACTGAGTATCTCTATGTATGCTTATGCATGTCAGCAAAAAACAATCACCTTCTTTCTGCTAGTCTCTTCAAGACCTGCAAATGAGCAATCTAATAGGAGAACTCTTACTGCTTTCCTCTGAGTATCTTGGCACCCTGAGGCTGTGGGGAGAGCAGGCAGATCAGGAGACGGGCACCTCATCACCGTTCCTCCTGTAAACAGGGCCCAGAGTCACACTGTCCCTGGGAGTCCTGCTCAAACTATTACAGAGGCAGAACACACTGACTCAGAGGCTACTGATTTCAACAAATCCTTATAGGGCCTGGCTCAGAGCTCAGTTTCCACTGTTCCTGTCTCACTTTTCATATTTTACAGCAGGCTTACAGAGGAAGCACTCCATGGATTTCAAATATTAAAATTTACTTCTGAATTTATGATAGCAATTTAAAATATCCAGTTGGACTTAACTGCAGCATCCTCTTTGCCTAGTCACATTTATTCAGGAGTTCCTGGGGCTTTTACAAAGTAATTAGGAGAACTGTGGCAACTGAACAGATTATTTTGTGTGCTGAGTACATAGCATTTATATCACTCCTGCGCTCCTGATTTTGCTCCTGATTTTCCACGGGAAGAGGAGAGGAGAAGTTCCTTGTAAAATTGTGGCAGACTGATCATTTAAAAATTAAAGCACACAGGGTACTGAAGATCTGCTAGAGTATACTTTAACTTACACTTCTAGGTTTTCTAAACCTCTTCTACCTACTGCACTGCCTTTTAAGCATCAAAGGGCTGGGAGAGCTCTCTAGCAACCCAGCCTGAACAATTTTTGCTGCCCAGGGTGTACGTGTGAGAGTCGCACTCTCTCCCACAAGGTTCTTCAATAAAACAAGGGGTGTGGGGGGAGGAGGAGGACTGTGAGGCAGGGAGAGGCTACCGAACCTGGAAGGGCCTTCATAAGCAGTGTCTGTCAGGAGATGCACTCATTTGATTCACTGCCATTGCCCTGCTGGAGACTGTATTGGACTCTGAAGGCTCAGCTGGTGGCCTGCAGAAAAAGCGATGAACAAAGGCTTTCACATGGCAGAGACCACCATGTAAAGCAGCAGTTCCAAAAAAATCAGGAGCTCTCCAGCTCTGTATAAAGCAGCATCAGTAACATTTCCCATGCAGTCAAAGGGTGTCCCGTATCACAAGCTGAAATAGTAGGCTGCATTTGCAAGTGAAAATGAAGCATTGAGCTGTCCCTCACAACAGCAGGAACCCAAGCAGCACGTCAGCTCCAGGCTGGAGTTCCTTATAAACAAAATACAGCAGCATCTCTTCACCCTACAACTTGTTCAGAGCATCTGGGTGTGCTCTCAAACCGATACAGCAACCACGCCAGCCACTAATGCCCCTCCTCAAAAGAGATCTCAAAATGTTTCCTCTGGATGGAGTTCAGCTTCCCAACCTGAGATAGCATGACATCAACATGGCTGTTAAATCTCAAGACAGCCCCTTCTGGGAGTGAAGTACGTTATGTATTTAACAACGTACAAGTGAACACCAAGGTACTCTGGCAGGTGTTGGGTGTCAGTTATGGAAAGCTGAGAGTAAAGCCCAAGTGCCAGAGCCTACTCCCTTCCCAGGGAACTTTCTGTAAGAAATGTTGTTATGGTGAATGGAGAGTTGAGTCAAGTGAGCAGCCGCACAATCACTCTGGGGATTCATGGGACCAGGTTCAGCTGCAGACCTGCTGGGCTCATCGCCCATCCAACAGAGGTGGTACATACATTAATGAGATTTTTGGAGAAAGCCCATGCTCCCTCCCAGCTGCTGGAGGAAGTAGGACTGTGTTGTTACAGGGAATGCTCTTCCCAGAAGGTACACTTGCAGTCTGGTCCAGAAAAGTACTGTTCAAAGGGGTTACGTGGGATAAAGGCAAAAGGCAGCTAAAGGAGTAGGGAGATGCAACCTTTGACAGAAGGTGCTAGTTTGCAATGAAAAGCCTTGTCCCAGCACGGCAGAAAACCCTAATTTTCAGGGTAACTCTAATCATGAACGTGATGGAGAGGAAAAGAGCAGCACCAGGTCAGGGAGCTCACAATGCAAGTTCTTCAGCCTGTGCAGAGCTGGCAGGTAGAAAAGTCCAAGGCGTTTCTTGGCGCTAACCTCAGGATTGCCATGCTGTGCTCTTTACAGATCCTGAGAAGGCATGCCCTGCATTCACAAGCCTCAGCCTGGGCAGCGCTTTAATAGGGACAGACCTCGAAGTGAAGCTAATGCTCTACACCAGGCAGAACCCAAACTGTGCCGAACAGCTCAATTCAACGGCCTCCAAGTATCTAGATATAACCAAGAAAACTACCTTCGTTATCCATGGATATCGACTCACAGGCTCTCCCCCGCTGTGGATTCCTGACTTAGTATATCTCCTGCTTTCTGTAGAAGACATGAACATCATCCTTGTGGACTGGAACCATGGGGCAACAACTCTCATTTATAGCAATGCTTCCAGAAACTGCAAGAAAGTTGCTGAGATTTTGAAGAAACTTATTGATGAAATGTTGGTAAGTTAGAGATTCATAATATTACATAGTCATTAAAGCACAATATGCAAAGGCCACAAGGAAGTGGTTAAAAACAGCAGGATGTCTGGGAAAAGACACTCCTGAAAAGGGATACATTCATTCTCCTAAGTGCAACTATACTGCAGTGCAAAATTCTATCCTCAGTCTTGGTATGTCAGTATTTTGTTGCAATATTCAATTTACATTCTAAGTCTCTACATTTCTGGATATGAAACTCCAAGGATTTATTTTCATTTGCACAGACACTTGATTTCCATGTTCCGGATGTCCTAAAGTCAGCTTATGCAGATCAGCTACAATCCATTAGCCATCACTGCACAGACGCAGTCAGCTATGGCATTAGATTCCAAAGCCGGGCACCTCCAGGCAGAGATACTAGTTGTTAGTGGGCTTTTACGTGTTCAGCATAGTCACTGCTAAGAGCTCACCTTGAGACTACACTGCAGTTTAGTTTGCAAAAGGAGTAAACTATTTCAGCTAGACACCCCTAAACTGGGCAGAAGAGGGATTATGAGTACACATCTTAGTGGACTAAGTTAGAGCTGCACCGTGGAAAAAAAAATGCTGCTGAATTTCTACATCTATGCAGTGGCTCTCCTGGTACAAAAAGTGATTACATTTGGAACTTAGGGCATTTTTTTTCCCATGATCATGCTTACATTTAGATGCAGGACCAGGATCTTAAATATATTTGTGGTTGTTTGACTTCCATTTATTTAATACATTGGGCTATAATGTTTACTTGAACCTTCACTAAACATTTTTTTTTCAGTTCTATTTATTTCTCTAAGTTGGTAACTTGCTCAAAAATTATATTAATTCCCCTTAATGTCTGTGGAAGGTAAAAAGCCATCTCATAAGTACAGGAAAACTTCTTGTTGAGGCAGATAACTGGCCCCTAACTTAAGTAGTTGTTGTCACCCACACGCATAACTAAGGCTCTGGGACCATTAGACTCACTGGTTCTGCTAATGCCTTGTGGAAACCACATGCCAGCAACTGGAGTTAGATTCATGGTGTTCATGAATATTTACTTATTCCTGTCCACACATGTTGTCATTACCCTAAGAAAACACAACCATTGCCTGAACTGTTCTCCTCAGCTCTCCGAAGGGCCTCAACATGAGTGGTTGTTGCACTGTAGGATGAGCAAAGGGATGAAAGGGGGGATATTTATAAGGAGTGGAGCACATACCACTGAAGAACATGGGAAAAGTAGGGAGATGCATTTACATTTCCTCTTCTTGACATTTTTATGTCTTCAGTGTTCCCAGCATCTATGACCATGAGTATTTTTAAATCTCAGATTGAGGGAGCATCACTTGACTCCCTTCACATGATAGGAGTCAGCCTGGGAGCACACATCTCCGGTTTTGTGGGACAGATGTATGAAGGTAAACTTGGAAGAATCACCGGTAAGCCCTTCCTCCAGTCAGTCCCTTTGCTTCGGGCATAGTGAGTGGTGTGAGCTGCCCAGTACTGATGTTAAGCCACGCACATGGTTCTGCATTGCAGGCCTTGACCCAGCAGGTCCCTTGTACAGAGGCACGCTGCCTAGTGAGAGGTTAGACCCCACAGACGCACAGTTTGTTGATGTCATTCATTCGGACACCGATGGTAAGCAACATTTTGCTTCTTTATCATTACAAAGAAACCTAGAGACTGCTGCGGAGCATAGGAGAGCAGAGGCTCCAGGAGGCAGCTGTGCTGGGGGGATTTTTGCTCCTTTGGCCCAGGAGGACTGCAGCCTGCTTCCAGGTGCAGGATGCAGTGGGGCTGTGAGAGGCTCGGCAGGCCTGTACTGTTCACTCTGTGGTCAGGACTCCCTCCCGTGCTGCTGCTGTATTTGCATTTCAAAACATGCTGTTTTACAGCTATTCCTCCTAACAGCTAAATGTGGCCATCAGGGTCCAGTGGGGAGGTACCAACCCTCCCAGCCATCAGGGATGGACCATGCTGGACAGGGATGGACCATGCTGAGTGCAGCTTGTTTTGCTGCCCTAGAAATGAAGGGAATTGCCCTGGGTAGGGAGGCCCTGGAGGTCCCGTGGCCCAAGAAGTTGTGGCTTAAACCTGCTGTGGCTTAAACCACCTTCTGGGTGAGTCTGGCACTTCCTTTACCTCTTGCCTTTCCCAAGTGCTGCACGGCATGTCTTCAAATCCGACAGCCAGGCTGGCGATGCGACACAATCCCCCAGCTCTGCTCCCATGGGCATCCTCCCTGGAGGACTCAGCTTTCCCACCTCACAGCCTTCTTTCTTCTCCCAAACCCTCCAAGAACTTGGACTTCGGCAGCACAGAAACGCCCACTATTTCACATCCCTTTTCCCCTCCTGCAGGCAGCTACAGCAAAAAAGCTAATTCTGTGCCGTGCCACATGCACAGACTTATTTTGGGCATTCAGTACCATTGCTAAAATGACATAGTTGGGTCACAGCTGTTTGGTTTGCTGCATAAATACATGAATGACATTAAAATTCCTGCACAGGCAGACATCCTAGAGCTAAATAACTGTTGTTTTTTTTTTTTTTTCAGTTAGTTTCTTATGTTTCTTTTTTCTGTATTTTATGGTTTAATAATCCCCTCCCTCCATATTTTGTTTTGCCAGGACTAGGTTACAGAGAAGCACTAGGCCACATAGACTTCTACCCCAATGGCGGGACCGACCAGCCAGGCTGTCCACAAACAATATTTTCTGGTAATTAATTCAGCTCTGAATTGCAAAAACACTGGCAAAATATTTCCAGTCAGAAAAAGGAAGAGAAGGCCAAAGAAACATCATTACTCCTAGAAAATATACAGAAACAATTTTTCTGGGAAGCCATGAAAGCATTCTTTTCCCAGCATCGATGTGGCATGCTGACACCAGAGGAATTGAGATGACGTGCACTAGGCAGAGATATGAGTCAGAGTGGTCTTTTCTGCTCTCTCTCACAAACACAGTAAGATGAATTTTGCATGCAAAAACTCATCAGGTGAATTTGTACCCTCATTTTGTGACTTTTTTAAAAAATTATGTAGAACATATACAAAACCCCAAAGATTAGCAACAGCAAGCACTTGTTCAGAAAACAGACTTATGACACACACAGTGTAGATTAGACCACTATACTGAATCCAAAGAGCCTTTCTTGGCAGCGACAGACAGTGCAGCCAGTAGGCAGAGCCCTAGTCCTAAACACAAGAAAGCTTTTCTGCTTTCCAGCTCAGCAGCAGAACTGCTTTTGTGAAAGCTGGGTGAAGAAGAGACCTTATGAAGGAAAGGCAATAATGTGAACTCAACCCTTATCAGGCACAAGGGAAATCTACATAGCAAACCAACCCTGGAACACAAATGCATAGGAAATGAGGCTTAGCTTATTTTGCTGCTCATGGAGCAACTCATTTTATCGGGTATGTCTTTCTAAAGGGTTTTTTAAAACAGAAATGGCAAGGTCTTGTGCAAAGATATGCAATATCCAACTGTCATGCCTGGGCTCAGAGAGAAGAAGACAGCATCTGAGATGGAGTAGGATCTATAGCTGGATCCTCAGGAACCGCAGTAACAGTAGGAACAAGTATGCTTTTAAAAAATAAAGTAGACTAGTAGAAGACTAAAGTAGGCATTGGTAGAGTTTAGTGCACTCGAAGGAAGAGGCTGGTGCCCATTTACTGCTCTGCCACAGTCCAGTGCTTCCCATCTCAATCTGCTGTATTCACACTGGTCAGTGTCTGTGTGTCTTTTGCTAGTAAATTAATGCTCTTCTGAAGCACAAGGATTGCTAATGAAATATTTCTTCTCTACATATGATCAAGGATTGCAGTATTTTAAATGTGACCACCAGAGGTCTGTTTTCTTGTTCATATCATCCCTGAAAACAAGCTGCAATATTACTGCATACCCGTGTGACTCATACAGAAATTACAGGAATGGCAAATGTACCAGCTGCAAAACTTTTCAGCCCTTGCCATGCCCCATCCTAGGTAAGGAAGATACAAAGAGCATTGTGAATCCAGGGAATGTGAATACATGTGTCTGATGTAGCTACCCACCATCGCTGTAACTTTTAATCCATCCATGTGACTGTGACAAATGTTTTGCTAAAGGACCAACAAAACCCTGTGCTTTGCAAAAGCATATGAATTATTTCCACCATCTTTTTTTGGGATGATCTCTCCTTGGCTTTGAGAGGTACAAGCCTCTGCAACAGGCAAAAGAGGCCTGAGAGGTTCCCCTGTTCTTTGTATGGTCACCTCACATCATAATCTAGAGCAGAAATCCACATGTAAAGGAACCAGAACTAGAAATGCTAAAACAAGACTTGGTATCTTTAGACTGAAGTCACAGAAGCAATTAATTGAAGGCCATCAGCTGCAGATTTTGAGGGAAAAGGGCATGTTCCTGCTAAAATATAATCTTTTCTAAGAAATTCTGAGCACCACATCCCCCTCTTTGACTATAAAAGGAATGGCAGAGAGGGGCCAAAGAAAGGGTATTTTGCTTTTTTGAGACTCACCCACAGAGGTGTCCCAGCCTGGGTGTGACAGCACAGCTTCCAACTGTCATATCTAAAATGTTAATGTTGCCAAAACTCTGATACTTCCGGAAATTAGCTTTTAAAGCTCAGGGGATTATTTTCATTCTGGGCCACACAAGCCTTCTTGACCAGGAATATCAGAGGTGAAAAAAGATGTATCTTAAAGTAAATGACGAATAGTAACCAGATATATTTGGACACGGAGCTGGCTTTAGTAACACAAATAAAACTAAGCCCTTGTGTAAGTCTACAGCACATAGGAGCACGTCCCAGCGTATTACCTTGCAGCTCAAAAGCAATATAGTATTCCTAAACACCTGTTTTATATTTTCAGTTATTTAATTGCCTATATAACTGTGGAGTAACCTTCTGCTCCGTTTTTATGCTGTTATCTATAGGTTATTACGCTAGTAAGTGGAAAAGCTATTTCACGCAACAGAGTCATCCAGTGACAGGCATGTTTTTTGATACAGCGGACAAAGAGCCATATTGTAGTAAGTAAGATTTCTGAAATGATTTTTCTTTGTGTACTGCCTCCTTCAGCAACAGCTGAGAAGAGATGGTTAGTTGCTATTGGCATCATATCCAGCATCTTAGAAATACAGCCTGTGGCTGTTGGATAGAATTATGTCCATCTGCAGGCCTGCCATTATATTCCATAACTGCAAACATACTTTTTGCTGCAGAAGTGCTAGTTAAACAGAGATGAGCAAGAACAGGCTCATCTTCTTTACACAGCTAGGGAATTTGTTGAGAACATATGAACGAAGCATAAAAAGGTAGTACTTACATTGTGTTTCACAACAACATGCTGCTCTTTTGTGCTCGCAGGCAGTACAGAGATGCAGGCTCACAGCTGGTTCAGCTCAGCCAGAGCACGTCTTTGACTCTCATCACTCCCCCACCACACACACACCTCTCCCTTGTGCAGTGCGTCGGTGATCGCTGCGTGCCAACCAGCCCCGAAAGCAAGCGGGATGGAGTCTAACTGCGCACTGTCTCTCTGTCACCTCACAGTTTATCACTACTTCTTGGATATTACTACGTGGAACAAAGATACCAGAAGAGGCACCTTTGCCATTACATTAGCTGATGAAACAGGGAAGAAAGCAGAATCTAAAGTCAATCCGTAAGTCTTACTGAGTCCGTGATCTATAAATGATAGCAAATCACTTAGCGTAACTGATTCTGGGAAGAGGAAAGATATCCTCCTCAAATTTCTTTGCTGATACTTGATAGTAAGGGCTTGCCTGGCAATATGTGATTTCCAGAGACTCCTCCACTGCACATCAGGTGACAGCCCAACCCTTCCGTTCACACACTTCTAATCATCTTAAGCACTTAAGAAAACAATTTCAGCCAGTGGTATGGCTGTCCTATGCTTCCATAGGTGCCCCTTCTCCCTCCTTTCGCCCCTTTCCTGGGAGTAGGGGCAGCTCCACGCCATTAGGTAGGCTGAGCTCCAACTCTGGTGCCCCAGAGCGCTGGCATGAACCCGGTCCTGAATACGTAGCACCCAAAACAACTCATTCTGCTCGGAAGGGCAAAGTAATGGCTAGTCTGTACGGAGACATGCAAATAGAGACTAAACACACTTCAGCCAAACAAATCCTGCTCAACTAGTTTTTCCAAGTGTGGCGTGGCAGCTTCAACAGCATGATCTCACAGCCGTCAGCCACGTGTGCTTGCGCCGGAGTAACGTGCATAGTTCTCTGAGGTTTCACAACAGGCCCACCGCATGCCGCTGAGCGTGTGACAGCCCACCAGTCAGCATGCTTACACACACGTGCTCTAACTACCTCTGACTGGCTCAACCCTGTCCAATTCCGCAGACCTCCTAAAATTCCTAAACAGGGCCAGCTGTTCTGAATGCCGTAACTGGGATACACTTCCAATCCTATCTCCACTCCGCACATTTATAAGGGAAATTTGCAACTCCAGTCAGCTAGAGAGGCCAAACAACCGGCCATATAAAGCCCACGTTGTATAGCAACATTCCTGTGAGCAGCTCTGCTGTTTTTGCACCAAGATTGGTGCAGTATCTGTGCACGTCTCAAAGCAGAACTGGCCATTCTGTTGAAAAGGCCCAGTGTCAAACCCCAGCCCTGTGAGACTGTGCTGTCTTCAAGCTTGTACTGGTTTACCATGCTGACAGGCTGGATTACGCTCCATTAATTCTGGTCAACTCCGCACTGTTTCACAGACACATCTGTTGTTTGCTAGAGAGCTACTAGAAATTTAGTTAGAGACTTTAACACCCACAGTGTACATTCTTGCATTAGTAAAGCTACCTCAGCCATCCTGTGTTATTACAAACCAGATTTTTGCATACAGCAACACGCTCTGCCACCTCTGCAGATGACTCGGCACGCCAGTCTGCACAGACAGCCATGTGCGGTATCTGTAGAGTCTAGTCCACTTGGGTTCAAAGCAGAATTGCAGTGAGGATTCTAGTTTGGGACCAGAGTAAACAGCATCAGACCTTTGGGCACCGCCCTGGGAATGACTGCAAAAATGGCAGAGCAGGCTCACATCAGGGGACTTTAATCCATATCCCTTTCCTGAAGATCAGAAACTAATCCTAAATCTAGTCCTTCTTCCCTAGCACTGTTTCTAATATCTTGGTGAATTTGTGCTACCTTGTCTCCTTTACTTTTAGAGAAACTGCAGCTTTTCAGCAGTACAACCAAATCTCTTTGTTAATTGGATTTGACCAGGATCTCAAAAATGTAGAAAGAATTTCCTTGACATTTTCCACCGGGTCTATCATTGGCCCAAAGTTTAAACTCAGGATTCTCCGAATGAGGCTACGGTCAATTACAAATCCAGAAAGGTAAGCAGAGAATAACAAACTATTTCTAAAGCTGCAAACCACACAGAAGTAAATACATCTCTTAGAGTCCTGGCCTAGTGGAGTCCAGAAGAATTACATTTATTTCACACTTAATAATTCTTGTGCACCTTATATAAATCTGCCTTTAGTGCATGCACACAAATCCCACAGTTGAACACCTTTGAAAACAGAAGTTGCCTTATTGTATTGAAAAAAAAATTGTGGTCTGACTCTCTAACCTTTGGTCAAGAAAATAAGTTCTGGCCTTTGGGTAGCTACAGATAAGGCACCCAAGCCTGAAAACTGGACTGAAAGTAGATGTGACTCTCAGGTAAACGCAGGCATTCAGCCCCTAATACACATTTAATATCCCAGCCGCTATCTTCTGACAAATTGGGAGATTAATTTAATCCTGAAATTCCCATGATGTGAGAGCTCCTGTACACTACACTTTGAAGCACTGGTTGCCCTGAACATGTATGTGGTACCTACGACACCATTTGCTTGTGAGATTTCCTCAGTGGCTTCAGTCACCTCATTAACCTCCACCCGCTATGTCGTTATACCCTGAAGTTTCCCTGATTTGGGGGCACTTCAGAAAGAGCAGATCTTTGCCCAGTGAGTACAGGCCCTCTTGGGGTGACTTTGTGTGCAAGGAAGCCATGTGGCCACCAGCCCGCATATGCTTTACGTGAGTGTTAAAACAAGGATTGTATATCACAGACTGAGAAGGGGGAAGCAAAACTGGACTGAGCTGCAGAATATGCTTCTTTCCAGTTCATGAAAGTCTGCTACCCTCATCTTAGTCTCACACTAAGGAAAGAAACAGGCGTGTCTACTGTGCAAGGCCCTTTTCCTGCAACTCCCTCCTCCCGGCACTCCCTTTCCCTTGCATGTAGAACACAACGAAGATGCACCCAAAGCACCCCGACCTCTGTCACGCTGGAACTGCACCTCACCTCAGGAGCCTTCCACATGTCCTGAAAACATTACTTATTTTATACAAACCTCCAGTATGTTGGAAGACTTGACTGGAAAAATGATAGACGGAAGGCAATTTTTTCATTTTTGGCCTGGGTTCATTCTTTTTATGCAGACCACAGCTGTGCAGGTATGACCTTGTCCTGACGGAGAACACCAAAACAACCTTCAAGCCCATCCCGTGTCAGAGCAAGAACAAGAGCTAAGACCTGAATGTGTTCTTCCACCGTGCCAGCGGCAGACATCTCGTGCACCACAGCCAGCCAGGAGTACCAGTGGACTCACCTTAAATTTTCTTGGTACCTTCTGTGGAGATCACACCAACGGTACAACTCTTTCGGGGCTTCTTCTGTCAGTGTGGAGATTTATAAATCAGTCTGTAGCTGCGTGAAAAATTGCGACATCTTAGGCTGCCCGAGCACACTTCCTCTGCAGAGCCAGGAGGCCGCTTTGTTCCGAGAGGCTCTGATGAGGGCCTCCGCCTCAACTACTTGCTTATGAAACCACATGGAATTGTACTGATGTAAAGCACTGAGAGCAAATAAAGCTTTACGGTCCCCGTGGACTCGGTGTAACGAGTGTGTAATAGTCAGGCGGGACTACTGGTTTAAGTTGTTTTAGAAGAAAGTCTACGGCACAGCCTGCTGCAGGCGCAGCACTGCCCAGGAGCCACGGCGAAGCCAGTCACCGCGACGGGCGAGCGCTCCTCCCGCTAACCGGCTCTTTACGCGCCGCCTCCGCGCTCGACGCGAGTGCTCGCAACAGCACCCGACGGCTCCACGGCCACCTGGCATGGCGCCTGCACACCCTGCCCCGCGCGCCGCCGCCAACGCCCGC
>NW_028186151.1:1021011-1024112 GCF_003343005.1 Rhea americana
GTGCTCTGGGGCTCCCCGTGCTTCCCCTCAGGCCGCTGCGGTTCCCCTCGGACCTGGAGGAGCTGCGCGAGCTGGCCGAGGCGCTGCGGGACTACGAGCGGCAGCACCGGGGCGCCGCGCTGCTGCTCTTCTGCGCCGCCTACCTCTACAAGCAGAGCTTCGCCATCCCCGGCTCCAGCCTCCTGGTACGGCGGCGGCGGCGGGGGGCGCGGGCGGAGGAGGCTGCCGGGCCGCCCGCAAGCTCCTGCGGGGCCGGAGCCGCTCGGAGGCCGGGGCTCGGGCGGCGCCGCGTCACGCCGCCTCCCGCCTTCCCTCGCAGAACGTCCTCGCCGGAGCGTTGTTCGGGCCGTGGACTGGGCTCGCCTTGTGCTCTGCCTTAACGTCCGTGGGAGCGACCTGCTGTTACCTGCTCTCGAGCGCTTTTGGGAAACAGTTTGTAGTCCACTACTTTCCCGAGAAAGTGGCTATGCTGCAAAGAAAGGTAAACAGGGTTTGTCCGGCGGAGACGCCGGGAACGCCTGCTGGTGCGACAGCGCCTTGGCTCGACTCGGTAAAAACTGGCACGTGCGGAGGATGCATCGGATCAGTCAGGAGGGGCCCTCCCGGATGCGCCCTAGGCCTAGACTGCCGTCTCCTGCTCTCTGGGGAACACCTTTCTTTGCAAAGGGGATACATGGAAAACCAGGTGTAAAATAGCATCTCGGCTTGTGCGGGAAGCCCCCGTGTTCCAGAACTGCCCCCATCAAATCCCTGCTGGGTTGTATAGCCAGAGAGCGCCCTGCTGTTGATTTCCCCCGTTCTCTCATACCTAGGTTAGACCTGTTTTCACAGCTTTTGTGGGAGGAAGCAGCTCACCATTCTGCTCCAATATACATGTAAAGTCACCCCTTTTAATCACTTCCGGACTGATTATGTTCTGTTAGAAGGAAACTTGTATTCCTTTAAATCCTGGCTGTTCAGATGTTTCTGCTGTCTCGCTAGCAGGAGTAATGTGGAACGCTTCTCTTGACAGGTAGAAGAGAACAGGAGCTGCTTATTTTTCTTCTTGTTGTTCCTGAGACTGTTCCCCATGACACCAAACTGGTTCCTGAATCTCTCAGCCCCCATTTTAAACATCCCCGTGTCTCAGTTCTTCTTCTCTGTTCTCATCGGTAAGGCCTAGGGAGGCTGTAGCATGACGTGGTCTCTCTCCTCATCGCTGAGCCTGGGGGAGGCAGAGCAGTGCTCCCCTACTTATGCCTCTGCTCTGTGTATCTGTTTGCCATCTTGCTGCCTATACATTCAAAGGTCTCACAGCACTGGGCAAAATTCAGTGCTGCTGTAACGCAGCAAACTTTGAACCGTGTTCTGCTCCTGCTGCTACAATCTCAAATCCCTGTATCAGGCCTAGGCAAGGGGGAGGGGCTTGAACTAATCTGGAATTCTTGCAGGGAGGCAAGGGGGATGCTAACAGGCTTTTTTGCTCTGACTTTTTCAGGTCTTACACCATATAACTTCATCTGTGTGCAGACAGGTGCCATTCTCTCACAAATCAGCTCTCTGGATGCCATTTTCTCCTGGGACACACTGCTCAAACTGCTCGCTATGGCTATGGCAGCGCTGATACCAGGGGCCCTCATCAAGCAATACAGCAAGAAACACTTGAAGCTGGAGGAGGATGAGCATGCTCAGTTACTCAATGGCAAAAAGAGCCTGTGACGGCTCTGGTGTGCCAGCTGTCAGGGGACTGCCTCAGAGAAGCTGCAGGTCTCTCTTCCTGCGGGCTTTGCTCTGCATGCTCTGCTCCACCATGGACCAAGGACAGTTGCACTGCTTACACCTCTCATCTGAGAGGAGGTGTAAGGGTCTTGTTTTTAAATTGTAACTGTGCCTGTATCTGCACTGAGAGTGCTATACAGGGGCTTTGTGAACATTTTAGTTAAATTGCCTGTGTCCTTTAAGTAAGCCTGCGTCTTCAGTGTGTGTGAGTGTTGCCCGCCCACTACAAATCTGTTAGCAACAGGGGGAAAAATCGCTATCCTGCAAGGAAGACAAATCAGACTGCCTTTGTCCTTGCTGGCTCCCGAATAAGGGTGCCAACCACCTCCCTCCAGCATCCAGTCTGCCTCCCAGCCCACGTCGCAGGCTGCTGCAGCTCCCACCAAGTCCAGCTCTGTGACCCCAGCTCTGCCACCGGGGCAGCAATGCTGCAGGGATGAAGAGCGCTGCTGGCCTTGACGAATGTTTTTCTGCCTCAGCCTTATCTCTTGTTACCTGAGGGCACGGAGTGCACAGCACAGAGGGAGGTATGCATGGTGGGCAGCAGCACCAGAAGCCTCGGCTGTTTTTCCCTGTCAGTATTCAGCATTTTTGGCCTAAACTGAAAAGGCCAAAAATGCCATTTTGGACTAAACTGAAAAAAAACGCTACTTCTGTGTTCTTAGCACAGTATTACAAGACCAATTTGAGGAAAAAAAATGTTTCAGGTTCTGTTGTTTGTCTCTGCACCTTCTGTAGGACAGCTTTGCAGTCTTTAGTGGAGAGATTTTTCTACTTTGACTCAGGTGTTACAGGCTCATACAGCAAGGGGAATGAATACTCTCCACCTACACGAGTTTTGGGGGCCTGCAAGAAGATGCTTGTAATATCATTCCTGTGTCAGCAGACACATGATTTCTTCTGACAACTATCAGTTATCTGCTCCTTCCCCCCAAGACTAAAAAAAAGCGATTTGCCAGCTTTGCAGAGATTTGTTCTTGAGCCATGTATCTTTAGAGACAGGCATTGCATATGTGTAACTAAGTGGTTTCCAGATAAGTAGGTAGGCTCTGTCCCATTTGCTGGAGCCTGGTCCCCAGGGAAGATACCATGCTCCTGGGTTTTTGTTACTTGTACTTCATTGCTCTGCTCCCCCGACTCTGCCCTTCCCTCAAAGGATAAAAGTAGACTAGCTGGCATGGAAGGGGCCGTGGTGGGAGACCCCAGAGCATTTGAGAAGCTGACAGAAAGCTTAATCCATTTTACCACCTTCCCCAACAGGAGAGTTGGGGCCAAGCAGGATGGCAAAGAAAAATTTCCAAGGCTGCAAGAGAAAACAAGGTTGCAGATTCACCACCCCCCCC